>NC_057794.1:432957431-432966964 GCF_018294505.1 Triticum aestivum
AGTACTTCGGGGAGCTGTGATGTAAAACCACTCCCGCTGCCATAAGTTGGACACCTCCGGGAATGAACCCTTTGGCCATGGGGCATCGGCGCCTTTTCTTATTATGGCACCTCCGCATTCTGCGTGTCGCCCATCGATCATCTTCGGCTTCACATTGAAGGTCTTGAGCCATAAGCCGAAGTGTGGGGTGATGCAGAGGAAGGCCTCACACATGACGATAAAAGACGAGATGTGAAGGATGGAATCTAGGGCTAGATCATGGAAATCGAGCCCGTAATAGAACATAAGCTCTCTAACGAAGGGATCAAGACTAAAGCCTAGCCCTCGGTGGAAGTGGGAAACAAATATGACACTCTCGTTGGGTTCGAGAGTGGGGATGACCTGCCCTTGAGCGGGCAGCCTGTGCGAGATTTCGGCGGTCAGATACCTGGCTTCTCTTAGCTTCTTGATGTCCTCCTCTGTGACAGAAGAGGCCATCCACTGGCCTTGAAGGTTGGATCCGGACATGGTCGAAGGCCCGAAGCGCTTAGCCTGAGCCTTGGGTGTTGGAACTCAAGGTGGGGGAAGGGAAGTATCAAGCGCGAGAAGAAAAGGACATGCCTTGGCCCCTTTATAAAGAGGATGAATATCAAGCGTCCTCCGCGTGGCCGTTCGGAACTTGCCTAAAATCGAGGAGTCATACCAGCAGGCGCGGTTGGGTTACCCACACCCGTATTGATGAGAATCCCGTGATAAGGGGACACGATCTCTGCTTCGACAAGACGTGCCAAGAAAACCGCCTCGCAATATGTGTAGTAGCTGGTTGAGAAAAATGGTTCAAATAATGACTGGGCCATGGCGTGATGTCACGCTATGAAAGTTGTCAGCAGATTAGATTTATGGAAATATTATACTCTCTACGGTGGTATGTGGAATTTGTTTTGCAGAGCCGGACACTATCCTTGTGTTCGAAATCTTCTATGGAGTATTCGGAGGAGGAACCCGCCTTGCAATGCCGAAGACAATCTGCGCGCCCGACTCATTGTCATTGAAGCCTGGTTTAGGGGCTACTGAGGGAGTCCTGGATTAGGGGGTCCTCGGACAGCCGGACTATATCCTTTGGCCGGACTGTTGGATTATGAATATACAATATTGAAGACTTTGTCCCGTGTCCGGGTGGGACTCTCCTTTGCGTGGAAGGCAAGCTTGGCAATTCGGATGTCACACCCTAGCTAGTCATGCATTAGAGTGTTGCATCATGTTTACCCATTCATCAGAAACTTGAAATGGGGATGACAGAACCCCCAGTCCCCTCTGAAACCAACTAGGGTTTACTAAAATAATTTTCAATGAACCTGAAATGCCCTTCCAAAATGCCCATCATTTTTGCCTTGGTTCAGAACCTCTGCCAAAAGTGGTGCACATTTTCCTAGGCCATCTTAGGGTTTTTGAATTAATTCATAAATATTTGAATTTGGGCATTTAAAATTATATAAAATATTTAAATGCTCAAATACCTCCAAACTAAAATGTTTCATGTTGGAAATAATCCAACTATGGACCAGGAGTGAATTGGTGATTTTTGAAATTGCCTAGGTATTTTATTTAATTCAACAAAGTTGCAGATTTATTAAATAAAACAGGAAACAGAAGAAAATGGAAAAAGCTTACCTAGCGCCACCGCAGCCCACTAGCCAGCCCACCTGCCAGCCCAGCCCAGCACCGCTCCAGCGAGCTGCTTGCCGGCCAGGCAGGCAGGCAGGTGCCCGACGGCGACCGCGGCGTGCGCCACGCACCTGCTCGCCGCCTCGCCGCTCCCCTCGCCAGGTGACGTCGAGGATCGGTCTCTCTCTCTCCCCCGAACCCCCCAGACACCCCCTCTCCTCTCCAGCTCCTCCCCCTCGCACGCCCCAGCCATGGCCGACGCCATCGCCGCCACCCCCTCGCCGTAGCCACGCCCTCCGACCACCTCACGCCGCCTCACCGTGTCCAGGAGCTTCGCCGCTGTCCACTTCATCGAGCAGCCGAGCCCCGAGCGCTCGCAACGCCCAAGACCACCGCACCGACCTCGCCCGAGCTCACCGTCGCCGGAGATCCCCTTCAACGCCATCGTCGCTCCGGTTCATCTCCGGCCGCACCAAGGACTCCGTCGCACTCACTGTGAGCTTAGCCATATTCCCCTCCCTTCCGTTCTTGCTCCCGAGCCGTGTAGCAACCTCCCGGAGCTCAACCGCACCCACCGCCGTGGACCTCGTCGCCGACGTGCTCCCGGTCATCCTCCGGCCACAAGATGGTGTCCATCTTGCTCACCGCGTTCCACAGCACCTAGCTAGCCACTCCACGAGCCTCATCGAACCCCCTAGCACCAAGTTCACCTCCGACCGAACCTCGGTGGCCGCCAAAGTCGTCGCCGGCGTCGACTCCGGCCACCCCGACCCCAACGGGCTCCGCCAAGAGCTGCGGGTCGTCCTCAGCTTCACTCCGGTGGTCTCCGCGGCCCCTCTGGTGGCCGAAATGACCAAAACCACTTCCGCCGCCGCGTCGGGCTCGCCGGCGACTAAACGCCGGCAGCCGACACTGACTTTGACCACGGGTGGGCCCTGGTTGACTCCCCTGAGTCAATGACAGGTGGGGCCCAGCCCTGTTAATTAAACAGGATTAGTTTTAATTAAGTTTTAATTAAAATAATCACCCTGACACGCGGGACCCACTGTCAGGTTTGACCTGGACCAGTTCCGTTGACCTGCTGACGTCACACTGACGTCAGGCTGACGCAGTAATTGAATTTCTGGATTTAAATTAAATCAGGAAATTCCAGAATATTATTTAAACTTCAAAAATTCATAACTTTTATTCTGTAACTCCAAATTGGACAAATTATATATGAAAAATGATCAGAAAAATCCAATCTATCCATCTGTACCATTTTCATGCATGATTAAACAAGTTAAGTTGATGTTTTAATCAGAACAAGAAAGGGCACTTTAAAAGGCCATATTTGAATTTGAAATTTGAATCTTTGATTCAAATTTGTTCAAACCCTTCTGGTTTTAGTTGCATTAGCCCAACACACTCATATTGCCATGTTTCATGCATGCATCATATTGTTGCATATTGTTTGGTGATGTTTGTATATCGATGTCCTTTGCGACAGGATCTGTCCCCGAGGAGTACCGTGATTACCCTAACGAGGAATCGTATCCGTGCAACGAATCATCAGGCAAGCAACCAATCATTTGATCATATCGATACAATCCCATGTTCTCGCTCCTGCTCTATTTTACTGCATTAAGACAACGCGATTCAAACTGCTGTGTGCTATGGTAGTTGAACCCATTTCCTCTGCATGACCTGTCATTGCCACAGTAACTAGATGAAACCCACTAGCATGTGTAGGAGTTGATTGAGCCATATGTATGTGTTGTCCCTACCTTGCTATGCCTGCTATGCTTAGAGTCGTGTCAGGTCTGGTTCATCTGGGTGATGGGCTAGAGTGAAATGATTATGTCGATAATGAGAGTGGTGTGGTGAACACGATTTGGTAAAGGTATCGATGAGAGGCCATGTAGGAGTACATGGTGGGTTGTTTCATTGAAGCCGACCTTAAGCACTGAGATCTGTATGTGTGATTTAAGATACAGCTACTACCATGCATTGGGCCCTGAAATATGACCCCGCTCGACTTCTTATTCACCCTAGCTCTCTGTCCAGGAGTTGCAAGTAGTTTCTGGTGTTTGTAGCCTACTGGAGGCCGTGGACAGCGCTGACCGTAGGGGTGGGCTGTGATGCGGTAGGTACGTGGCCGGGTGTACCGAATACCCGTTAGGTATCTCGGGAACCCTGTTCACATCGTTCGGGGCCGTATGGGAAGCCTCGGCCGGACTCCCTGCGGATGGAACCTGAATAGGCGATAAACCTGGACTAGAGGCTTAAGTGTTTAGGTAGGTCGTGGTCTACACCCACGTCGGCTTTCGCTTGAAGTCTGCCGAGCACATGTCGTGTGCAGACGCTAAGTGGTGGAAACATGTATGAAGAAGTACACCCCTGCAGGGTTATCATAATCTATTCGAATAGCCGCGTCCGCGGTAAAGGACTACTTGGTTGCCTATACAGTTCATAGACAAGTAAATGGAAACTGTTAAAAGCCTCAAGATAAGTGTGAGTGCCGAGGATGGCTCTTCCATAGGAAGACGGAGGTGGATCCTCGGTAGTGTATTGAAGTGGTGAGTAGTGGACTCGTGTGCGCAAAACCATTTCAAGTTGGAGTATCGTAGGATAGCCTAGCCAAGAGTCAAAGCTGGCTTGCTGCAATAACTCCACCAACCCTTCTTGATACTATGCATGTATGTAGGATCTGATGTAAGTCTTGCTGAGTACCTTTGTACTCATGTTGCTATAATCTACATTTTTTACAGAAGACGCTGCAACCCCTTCTGATGGGTTCTATGTAGACGTTGACATCAACGAGTAGGCTAAGGACCCAGGTGGTGACCCTGAGCTTATGAAGGACCACGTAGTATAGCTAGGCTTTCCAAGCCTCTTTTGTTTTACTAGTTGTCTGTACTCAGACAAGTTACTTCCGCTGCTGGTTTGTATGACTGTATGACTTGTATGTGGGGTCGTGAGACCCGTACCTTTGTGTATGTTATGTATGGCTCACTGAGCCTTAAATAAAGTACTTGTGTCATAGAGTCATGTTGTGATGCTTCGTTGTATTTGCACATATCGAGCATATTGTGTGTATGATTGAAATGCTTGGTATGTGTGGGATCTGACTATCTAGTTGTTTATCTTTAGTAGCCTCTCTTACCGGGAAATGTCTCCTAGTGTTGCCGCTGAGCCATGGTAGCTTGCTACTGCTCTGGAACACTTAGGCTGGCCGGCATGTGTCCTTCTTCGTTCCTGTGTCTGTCCCTTCGGGGAAATGTCACGCTTTGAGTACCGGAGTCCTGTTAGCCCGCTACAGCCCGGTTTACCGGAGTCCTGCTAGCCCAGTGCTACAGCCCGGACCCACTTGCTGATGACCGAAACGTTCGAAGCTGGGTCATGGATGCCTGTCCCTGTAAGTCTGTGCCACTTTGGGTTTACGACTAGTCATGTCAGCCCGGGCTCTTTATCATATGGATGCTAGCGACACCATCATATACGTGAGCCAAAAGGCGCAAACGGTCCCGGGAAAAGGTAAGACGACACCCGTGGGGATACCGTGCGTGAGGCCGCAAAGTGATATGAGGTGTTACCAGCTAGATCGATGTGACATCGAGTCGGGGTCCTGACAGCGTTGGCATCAGAGCCGGACTGCCTGTAGGTTCTTCAAGCCAAACTGGTCGATGTTGAGTCTAGAAATTCTTTAGTTATATGTAGGGGAATTGTTTGTGGGTTGGAACGTAAGGCTCTTTTTACTCCTTATACCTTATGACTTTCTGATCTGAGTCAGTCCATTCTTCCACCGGGGGTTAAGGAATTAGGATCTATTCTCTCTATCAGGATCACGTGTTACTAATCAGTAGTACCTTATAAGTTTGATGGTTACAAGCCTAGTTCAGTTCTACTACCACATTATGTTGCCAGAATGGTTTCAGAACTTTGATATGGTGATGTTGAGTGTGTACGAAATCCTTTGTCAAATGTCTCAAAATCCTTTTTGAGCATTTACAGCTGTTATGCTGCCGAAATTTTGCTAGAAATTCTAATGCTCTTGCATTATGATTGTGCTTTCAGATGGCCACTCGCGACCTCAATCAAGTGGTTCGCCTGACTCGATGCCTAGATGTACCCGGCCATACTGCTAAGTTGGTCAGGGTAATGACTGAGGCTGGATATCGCTGGTATCCCGAGTACACGGTCGAAGAGCAATTCCGAGATTTTAATCAAAGCCAGTATCTCTGCACTGTCAGGATATTTCCATCTTATCCTGGATCCACCGAGCCTCTTCACTGCTCCTATGGACTCGGGGTTACTATTGAGATGGCTGTGCAGGACGCCGCCTACTCTATGATGACCATTATGCGAGTCAGATCTGGGTTATTTCGGGACTCTGATTTCCGGTATATGCCAGGATCACTTCCGGGAGCACAAGGGTATCTCCAGGCTATTTATGCTGACCCCACTCAGGAGGATTCACGGACTCGCACCACTGCTGAGATGCTCGAGGATAAGGACCGTGAAAATCGGGCCTTGAGGTTAGAGCTCTTCAATACCCGTGCTGACCATTGGGCCACTTTGACTCGGTTTGCACCGGCGGTGCAAACTGGATATTCAGATATGCGCGATCTCTATCCTGTGAGATCTGCTCTGCCGGACGTGATGGTTTGGCGTGATGTAGGAGGCATCACCCCACCTCGCGGTCCCCGCAGGCCACCGTCTGTTGGTCCAAGGCCTCATCCTAGCCCCTATGGTCCACAAGCTCCGCGAGACCGTCTGTTTCCGGATGATCATGTTGAACTTCCAGGCTATGGAGGCGACTTCTACGAGGACTACTACGGATCGGTCTGAGTTAGCGGTAGTATCACTAGTTCGCACTAGCTGTGTCGTCTATCGTCCTGCGTGACTCGTGGGATATGACCTAGTTTGTACTCTTTCCGGAGGTGTAGAAAAATAATGTATAGGAGCTTGGGATGCCTTCGATGAGATGTAATCCTCTTTTCACCGTAATAGTACTTTGTTTGGTCTTGTACTAAACCCTGTATGGTGTGTATGATGATGGAATAAAAGAAGCAGTTTCTGTATCTACCATGTCATACGGATGATCATCTTGCATTCCGAGTTATTCCTTACATTATGTACTCTATGTCGGAATTTTATCATCCTGACTAAATCATTGTCTTGTTTACCTAGGATGGTCAACACGCGCACTAACCCTGCTCCTCAAGAGCAGGCCGAAGGCAGTGAAGTCAGGGATGCAAATCTGCCTCATCCTCCTTCACTAGCCGAGGTTATGATGGAAGCTGAGAGAAACAAGCGGGAGACCAACCGTTTGTTGGAGCGTATTGAACAGAACACAACACACCATCAGAGGACTAACGTGGTGTCACTCAGTGATTTTATCAAATTACATCCATCCACGTTCCACCACTCCGTCGAGCCTCTCGACGCTGATGACTGGCTTCGCAGTATCTCTCACAAACTGCGTTCCGCGCTGGTAGCGGAGGCTGACAAGGTCACCTTTGCTGCATATCATCTTGAAGGCCCCGCCAGTCTATGGTGGGAGAATTATGGAGCTATGCGCCCAGCGGGCCATGTCACTTCCTGGGCTGAGTTCAGCGAGGCTTTCCGTGAACATCACATTCCGGAGGGTCTCATGGACCGTAAACGTGAGGAATTCTGCAATTTCACCCAAGGCCGACTTTCTGTGGATGTTTACAGTAGGGAGTTTGGTAATCTCGCACGATATGCAACCGAGGAAGTTTCTACTGACGCCAAGAAGCAAGCAAGGTTCCGTAAGGGACTTAGTCCTGAGCTTCGCCGCGACCTCCGTCTGCATGAGTGCACATCTTTTCAGAAACTTGTCAACAAAGCCATCAGTGCTGAAACTGGTCAGACTGACTACGACGCAACACGCAAGCATGGCCGTGATATGGGTTCCTCATCCGGTGCTGGTCCTCAGAAGCGCCGCGTGTGGGTACCCAACACCGCCCTGCCACCCAGGTTCACACCGAGGCCATCTTTCCAGGCGCCTCGCCCCGTTCAACAGTCTGCTCCAGCCAAGCCCTATGGGGGTCCAATCAATAATGCTCCTCCACGTACCAGTTCCGTGACTTGTTTCAAGTGTGGGGAATCTGGTCACTATATGCGTGAGTGTCCTCAGACCAACCCCAACCAATCTGCTAAAGCTGTTGGCCGTGGCAAGCCGACAGGGAAAATATTCCACGCCAAACCGGTCACCGCTTCACGTGGCCATGTCAACTGTATCTCTGCCGAAGAAGCTCAAGAGGATCCCAACGTCGTTCTCGGTACGCTTCTTGTAAATTGCCACCCGGCATCTGTTCTTTTCGATACAGGAGCCTCTCATTCTTTTTATCCGAAAATTATGCTCGTTTGCATAACGTTGCATTCTGTGACATGCCATCCACTATGGAAATTTCTACCCCTGGTTCTAGATGGCAGACCTCTAGGGTAAGTTATGGAAATGAAATCCAAGTCGACAGACTTGTTTTTCTCGCGTCTTTGATAGCCCTTAAATCTTCAGATATTAATATCATTTTGGGTATGGACTGGATGTCAGCTCATCAAGCCAAAATTGATTGCTTCTCTAGGACTGTTCAACTCACCCATCCTTCGGGGAAGATAGTCAATGTCTTGACCCGAATAGCCAAGCGACAATTATATTCTCTTAACGCCAGCCCTTTGCCAGACCTTGAGGACATTCCGGTAGTCCGTGACTTCCCGGATGTCTTTCCAGAGGAATTGCCAGGTGTTCCACCTGACAGGGATGTTGAGTTCGTAATAGACCTCATTCCAGGAACCGTTCCGATTGCTAGAAGACCTTATAAGATGGCACCACTAGAACTAGCCGAGCTTAAGAAACAACTCGATGAGTCCTTGAAAAAGGGTTTCATCCGACCTAGTTCATCTCCGTGGGCTTGCCCCGTCCTCTTCGTCAAGAAGAAGGATGGTACGGACCGGATGGTTGTAGATTACCGACCTGTCAATTTGGTCACAATCAAGAACAAATATCCGCTTCCCAGGATCAACGACCTGTATGATCAGCTCGCTGGATCCTCAGTCTTCTCCAAGATGGATTTGAGGTTGGGCTACCATCAAATCAAAATCAGAAACGGGGACATTCCTAAAACGGCCTTTGTTACTCGTTATGGCCAATACGAGTACACCGTCATGTCCTTCGGATTAACCAACGCTCCAGCCACTTTTTCTCGGTTAATGAACTCAATCTTCATGGAGTATTTGGATAAATTCGTCGTGGTTTACCTCGATGATATACTCATCTACTCCAAGAACGAGGAAGAACATGCCGAACATTTAAGACTAGTGTTGAAGAAACTTCGAGAGCATCGCCTTTATGCCAAATTTTCTAAATGTGAATTCTGGTTGTCAGAAGTGACCTATCTAGGTCATGTAATATCTGGTAAAGGTATTGCTGTTAACCCTGAGCGAGTTCAAGCCATCCTTAATTGGACTCCACCTGAATCGGTCAAGCAAGTTCGGAGTTTTCTAGGCTTAGCGAGCTATTGTCGTCGCTTTGTCGAGAACTTCTCCAAAGTTGCTAAACCTCTAACCGAACTCCTCAAGAAAGATAAAAAGTTCGAATGGACTCCACAATGTGAGCACAGCTTTCAGGAACTGAAAAGACGCCTGACCTCTGCTCCCGTACTGGTACCGCCAGACTTTTCCAAGGACTTTGTTATCTACTGCGACGCCTCGCGACAAGGACTAGGTTGCATTCTTATGCAAGATCGACACGTAATTGCTTACGCTTCACGGCAATTGCACCCACATGAGGAGAATTATCCTACTCATGATCTAGAGCTTGCAGCCGTAGTCTATGCACTTAAGACCTGGCGACATTACCTCCTCGGTAATCGTTGCGAAATATT
>NC_057794.1:432966974-432977991 GCF_018294505.1 Triticum aestivum
ATCTGTGAAACCCTCAGAATCATTTTGAAAATGACCCAAATAAAAATTTCTCCAAAAGGGTCCAAGAAAATGCTCATGTTGCTCTCTGAAAATATTGGACAGAGATAAAAATCAAACCAATATTTTTAAGAGCTCATAGGTATTTATTTTGGGCATTTGGAATTAATGCATAAATATTTGCATTGGAAATATATTAATTATATATATTAATATATGTCCAAATATTATGCCATATATAAAGGAGCTCTGGAATAATATATCTAGCCCCTGCAAAAATTGGCATAAGTTAAATAAATGATTTAATATATTATTTAAATCAAAACAAATGTCAGAAATTAGAAAACAGAAAAAAAAATAAAAGGGGGAGAAGCTTACCTGGGCTCCTCCACTGTGCGGCCCAGCCAGCTGGCTGGCCCAGCCAGCAGCCGGCCCAGCCCACCTCCCTCCTCTGTCGTCTTCGTCCCGACAGAGGGAGGGGAGTGTGGCCGGCGCGCGCGTGCGCCACCACGCCACGCCACCTCTCTCCCTGCCTGCCTGCCCTCCCCTCCTCGCCTCGATGCCCCTGGACGACGCCACGCCTCCCCCCTGCTCTCTCTCACTCCCCCTCGGCTCTTCCCTCCTCTCCCTCGCTCCCTCACTCACGGCCGAACACCACCGTCGCCGCCGTTCGCCATAGCAACCGTCTCCGGCCACCCCTCGCTCCCCCGACTAGCTCAGAAGCTTCGCCTCGACCCCCTCTTCCTCCCCACTGCTCCACGGGCCTCCGGAAGCCCTGCATCGCCGCCACGTCGCCGTTCCCCTCTTCGGGCTCCGACCATCATCGCCGTCGAATTCGCCGTCTCCAGCGCGTCTCCGAGCCCGCTTCGACGCCCACTGCAACCGCGGTGAGCCCCCGGGTCGTTTCCCCTTTCTCCCCTAGTCTCTTTCAACCTCTAGGCCTTAGCCCCACCTTGGCCGAGAGCTCCACGCCGCCGGCGAAGTCGCCATCATGGCCACGGTCACCGTAGCACCCAACCGAGCACACTATCGTGCTCCACACCTCACTAGGAGCACGCAGCACGCACTAACGCCTCCCCAAACCCCCTGCAACGCCGATTCCGACCGTACCCGAACTCCGGCGGCCGCAGCCGAGCTCGCCGCCGTCGACTCCGGCCACCCCAGGCCCAGCCACGGCCACCGTTCGACGCGCGGGAGCAAGGGCTCTCCAACGAGCCCAAGCACGGCCTCGCCCGTGCCCTGTAGCGCGATCCCGCGTCGCGCCGCCGTCACGTCGCCGGTGGGTTTGACCCACTTTGACCACGGCAGGACCCCCCTGAGTCCCTGACAGGTGGGCCCAGCCCTGTAGCTAATTAGGATTAGTGCTAACCACAAATGGTTAACCCCCTGACACTGACAGTGGGCCCCAGCGCCACTAACCCCTAATTAGGAATAAATTAAACCTGTTAAACCCCCCTGTCACTGACGTGTGGCCCCCACACGTCAGGTTTGACTCCAGCCAACCGCAGTTGACCACTGACGTCATGCTGACGTCATGCTGGCGCAGTAATTATAATTTCTGAATTTAATTTAAATCAGGAAATTCCAGAATATTATTTAAACTTCAAAAATTCATAACTTTTATTCTGTAACTCCAAATTGGACAAATTATATATGAAAAATGATCAGAAAAATCCAATCTATCCATCTGTACTATTTTCATGCATGATCAAACAAGTTAAATTGATGTTTCAAGCAGAACAAGGAAAAGCACTTTAAGAGGCCATGTTTGAGTTTGAAATTTGAATCTTTGATTCAAATTTGTTCAAACCCTTCTGGTTTTAGTTGCATTAGTCCAACACACTCATATTGCTATGTTTCATGCATGCATCATATTGTTGCACATTGTTTGGTGATGGTTGTGTATCGGTGTCCTTGCGACAGGTTCTGCCCCCGAGGAGTACCGTGATTACCCTAACGAAGAATCATATCCGTGCATCGAACCATCAGGCAAGCAACCAACCATTTGATCATATCGATACAATCCCATGTTCTCGCTCCTGCTCTCTTTTACTGCATTAAGACAACGCGTTTCAAACTGCTGTGTGCTACGGTAGTTGAACCCATTTCCTCTGCATGACCTGTCATTGCCACAGTAACTAGATGAAACCCACTAGCATGTGTAGGAGTTGATTGAGCCATATGTATGTGTTGTTCCTACCTTGCTATGCCTGCTATGCTTAGAGTCGTGTCAGGTCTGGTTCATCTGGGTGATGGGCTAGAGTGAAATGTTTATGTCGGTAATGAGAGTGGTGTGGTGAACACGATTTGGTAAAGGTATCGATGAGAGGCCATGTAGGAGTACATGGTGGGTTGTTTCATTGAAGCCGACCTTA
Organism: Triticum aestivum; assembly: GCF_018294505.1. Classification (NCBI taxonomy): domain Eukaryota; kingdom Viridiplantae; phylum Streptophyta; class Magnoliopsida; order Poales; family Poaceae; genus Triticum; species Triticum aestivum. The sequence goes on from NC_057794.1 coordinate 432,969,347, forward strand.
AGCACTGAGATCTGTATGTGTGATTTGAGATACAGCTACTACCATGCATTGGGCCCTGAAATATGACCCCGCTCGACTTCTTATTCACCCTAGCTCTCTGTCCAGGAGTTGCAAGTAGTTTCTGGTGTTTGTAGCCTACTGGAGGCCGTGGACAGCGCTGACCGTAGGGGTGGGCTGTGATGCGGTAGGTACATGGCCGGGTGTACCGAATACCCGTTAGGTATCTCGGGAACCCTGTTCACATCGTTCGGGGCCGTATGGGAAACCCCGGCCGGACTCCCTGCGGATGGAACCTGAATAGGCGATAAACCTGGACTAGAGGCTTAAGTGTTTAGGTAGGTCGTGGTCTACACCCACGTCGGCTTTCGCTTGAAGTCTGCCGAGCACATGTCGTGTGCAGACGCTAAGTGGTGGAAACATGTATGAAGAAGTACACCCCTGCAGGGTTAACATGATCTATTCGAATAGCCGCGTCCGCGGTAAAGGACTACTTGGTTGCCTATACAGTTCATAGACAAGTAAATGGAAACTACTAAAAGCCTCAAGATAAGTGTGAGTGCCGAGGATGGCTCTTCCGTAGGAAGACGGAGGTGGATCCTCGGTAGTGTATTGAAGTGGTGAGTAGTGGACTCGAGTGCGCAAAACATTTCAAGTTGGTGTATCGTAGGATAGCCTAGCCAAGAGTCAAAGCTGGCTTGCTGCAATAACTCCACCAACCCTTCTTGATACTATGCATGTATGTAGGATCTGATGTAAGTCTTGCTGAGTACCTTTGTACTCATGTTGCTATAATCTACATTTTTACAGAAGACGCTGCAACCCCTTCTGATGGGTTCTATGTAGACGTTGACATCAATGAGTAGGCTAAAGACCCAGGTGGTGACCCTGAGCTTGTGAAGGACCACATAGTATAGCCAGGCTTTCCAAGCCTCTTTTATTTTACTAGTTGTCTGTACTCAGACAAGTTACTTCCGCTGTTGGCTTGTATGATTGTATGACTTGTATGTTGGGTCGTGAGACCCGTACCTTTGTGTGTATGTTATGTATGGCTCACTGAGCCTTAAATAAAGTACTTGTGTCGTAGAGTCATGTTGTGATGCTTCGTTGTATTTGCACATATCGAGCATATTGAGTGTATGATTGAAATGCTTGGTATGTGTGGGATCTGACTATCTAGTTGTTTATCTTTAGTAGCCTCTCTTACCGGGAAATGTCTCCTAGTGTTACCGCTGAGCCATGGTAGCCTGCTACTGCTCTGGAACACTTAGGCTGGCCGGCATGTGTCCTTCTTCGTTCCTGTGTCTGTCCCTTCGGGGAAATGTCACGCATTGAGTACCGGAGTCCTGTTAGCCCGCTACAGCCCGGTTTACCGGAGTCCTGCTAGCCCAGTGCTACAGCCCGGACCCACTTGCTGATGACCGACATGTTCGAAGCTGGGTCATGGATGCCTGTCCCTGTAAGTCTGTGCCACTTTGGGTTTACGACTAGTCATGTCAGCCCGGGCTCTTTATCATATGGATGCTAGCGACACTATCATATACGTGAGCCAAAAGGCGCAAACGGTCCCGGGAAAAGGTAAGACGACACCCGTGGGAATACCGTGCGTGAGGCCGCAAAGTGATATGAGGTGTTACCAGCTAGATCGATGTGACATCGAGTCGGGGTCCTGACAGCGTTGGCATCAGAGCCGGACTGCCTGTAGGTTCTCCAAGCCAAACTGGTCGATGTTGAGTCTAGAAATTCTTTAGTTATATGTAGGGGAATTGTTTGTGGGATGGAACGTAAGGCTCTTTTACTCCTTATAGCTTATGACATTCTGATCTGAGTCAGTCCATTCTTCCAACGGGGGTTAAGGAATTAGGATCTATTCTCTCTATCAGGATCACGTGTTACTAATCAGTAGTACCTTATAAGTTTGATGGTTACAAGCCTAGTTCAGTTCTACTACCACATTATGTTGCCAACATGGATTCAGAACTTTGATATGATGATGTTGAGTGTGTGCGAAATCCTTTGTCAAATGTCTCAAAATTCTTTTTGAGCATTTACAGCTGTTATGCTGCCGAAATTTTGCTAGAAATTCTAATGCCTTTGCATTATGATTGTGCTTTCAGATGGCCACTCGCGACCTCAATCAGGTGGTTCGCCTAACTCGATGCCTAGATGTACCCGGCCATACTGCCAAGTTGGTCAGGGTAATGACTGAGGCTGGATACCGCTGGTATCCTGAGTACACGGTCGAAGAGCAATTCCGAGACTTCAACCAAAGCCAGTATCTCTGCACTGTCAGGATATTTCCATCTTATCCTGGATCCACTGAGCCTCTTCACTGCTCCTATGGACTCGGGGTTACTATCGAGATGGCTGTGCAGGATGCCGCCTACTCTATGATGACCATTATGCGAGTCAGATCTGGTCTATTTCGGGACTCTGACTTCCGGTATATGCCAGGATCACTTCCGGGAGCACAAGGGTATCTCCAGGCTATCTATGCTGACTCCACTCAGGAGGATTCACGGACTCGCACCACTGCTGAGATGCTCGAGGATAAGGACCGTGAAAATCGGGCCTTAAGGCTAGAGCTCTTCAATACCCGTGCCGACCACTGGGCCACTTTGACTCGGTTCGCACCGGCGGTACAAGCTGGATTTTCAGATATGCGCGATCTCTATCCTGTGAGATCTGCTCTGCTAGACGTGATGGTTTGGCGTGATGTAGGAGGCATCACCCCACCTCGCGGTCCCCGCAGGCCACCGTTTGTTGGTCCACGACCTCATCCTAGCCCCTATGGTCCACAAGCTCCGCGAGATCGTCTGTTTCCGGATGATCATGTTGAACTTCCGGGCTATGGAGGTGACTTCTACGAGGACTACTACGGATCGGTTTAAGTTAGTAGTAGTATCACTAGTTCGCACTAGATGTGTCATCTATCGTCCCGCGTGACTCGTGGGTTATGACCTAGTTTGTACTCTTTCCGGAGATGTAGAAAAATAATGTATAGGAGCTTGGGATGCCTCCGATGAGATGTAATCCTTTTTCTCACCGTAATAGTACTTTGTTTGGTCTTGTACTAAACCTTGTATGGTGTGTATGACGATGGAATAAAGAAGCAGTTTCTGTATCTACCATGTCATACGGATGATCATCTTGCATTCCGAGTTATTTCTTACATTATGTATTCCATGTCGGAATTTCATCATTCTGACTAAATCATTGTCTTGTCTACCTAGGATGGTCAACACGCGCGCTAACCCTGCCTCTCAAGAGCAGGCCGAAGGCAGTGAAGCCAGGGATGTAAATCTGCCTCATCCTCCTTCACTAGCCGAGGTTATGATGGAAGCTGAGAGAAACAAGCGGGAGACAAACCGTTTGTTGGAGCGTATTGAACAGAACACAACACACCATCAGAGGGCTAACGTGGTGTCACTCAGTGATTTTATCAAATTGCATCCACCCACGTTCCACCACTCCGTCGAGCCTCTCGACGCTGATGACTGGCTTCGCAGTATCTCTCACAAGCTGCGTTCTGCGTTGGTAGCGGAGGCTGACAAGGTCACCTTTGCTGCATATCATCTTGAAGGCCCCGCCAGTTTATGGTGGGAGAATTATGGAGCCATGCGCCCAGCGGGCCATGTCACAACTTGGGCTGAATTCAGCGACGCTTTCCGTGAACATCACATTCCGGAGGGTCTCATGGACCGTAAACGTGAGGAATTTTGCAATTTCACCCAAGGCCGACTTTCTGTGGATGTCTATAGCAGGGAGTTTGGTAATCTCGCCCGATATGCAACTGAGGAAGTGTCTACTGACGCCAAGAAGCAAGCAAGGTTCCGTAAGGGCCTTAGTCCTGAGCTTCGCCGCGACCTCCGTCTGCATGAGTGCACATCTTTCTCGAAACTTGTCAACAAAGCCATCAGTGCTGAAACTGGTCAGACTGACTATGACGCAACACGCAAGCATGGACGTGACACGGGTTCCTCATCCGGTGCTGGTCCTCAGAAGCGCCGCGTGTGGGTACCCAACACCGCCCTGCCACCCAGGTTCACACCGAGGCCATCTTTCCAGGCGCCTCGCCCTATTCAACAGTCTGCACCAGCCAAGCCCTATGGGGGTCCAACCAATAACGCTCCTCCACGTACCAGTTCCGTGACTTGTTTCAAGTGTGGGGAATCTGGTCACTATATGCGTGAGTGTCCCCAGACCAACCCCAATCAATCTGCTAAAGCTGTTGGCCGTGGCAAGCCGACAGGGAAGGTGTTCCATGCCAAACCGGTCACCGCTTCACGTGGCCAGGTCAATTGTATCTCTGCCGAAGAAGCTCAAGAAGATCCCAACGTCGTTCTCGGTACGCTTCTTGTTAATTGCCACCCGGCATCTGTCCTTTTCGATACAGGAGCCTCTCATTCTTTTATATCTGAGAATTATGCTCGTTTGCATAACGTTGCATTCTGTGACTTGCCATCCACTATGGAAATCTCTACCCCTGGGTCTAGATGGCAGACCTCTAGGGTAAGTTATGGAAATGAGATCCAAGTCGACAGACTTGTTTTCCTTGCATCTTTGATAGCCCTTAAATCTTCAGATATTAATATCATTTTGGGTATGGACTGGATGTCAGCTCATCAAGCCAAAATTGATTGCTTCTCTAGGACTGTTCAACTCACCCATCCTTCGGGGAAGATAGTCAATGTCTTGACTCGAATAGCCAAGCGACAACTATATTCTCTTAACGCCAACCCTTTGCCAGACCTTGAGGACGTCCCGGTAGTCCGTGACTTTCCGGATGTCTTTCCAGAGGAATTGCTAGGTGTACCACCTGACAGGGATGTTGAGTTCGTAATCGACCTCATCCCCGGAACCGTTCCGATTGCTAGAAGACCTTATAAGATGGCACCCCTAGAACTAGCCGAGCTTAAGAAACAACTCGATGAATCCTTGAAAAAGGGTTTCATCCGTCCTAGCTCATCTCCGTGGGCTTGCCCCGTTCTATTCGTCAAGAAGAAGGATGGTACGGACCGGATGGTTGTAGATTACCGACCTGTCAACTTGGTCACAATCAAGAACAAATATCCACTTCCCAGGATCAACGACCTGTATGATCAGCTCGCTGGATCCTCAGTCTTTTCCAAGATGGATTTGAGGTTGGGATACCATCAAATCAAAATCAGAAACGGGGACATTCCTAAAACGGCCTTTGTTACTCGTTATGGCCAATACGAGTACACCGTCATGTCCTTCGGTTTAACCAACGCTCCAGCCACTTTTTCTCGGTTAATGAACTCAATCTTCATGGAGTATTTGGACAAATTCGTCGTAGTTTATCTCGATGATATACTCATCTACTCCAAGAACGAGGAAGAACATGCCGAACATCTAAGGCTAGTGTTGAAGAAACTTAGAGAGCATCGCCTTTATGCCAAATTTTCTAAATGTGAATTCTGGTTATCAGAAGTGACCTATCTGGGTCATGTAATATCTGGTAAAGGTATTGCTGTCAACCCTGAGCGAGTTCAAGCCGTCCTTGATTGGACTCCACCCGAATCGGTCAAGCAAGTTCGGAGTTTTCTGGGCTTAGCGAGTTATTGTCGTCGCTTTGTCGAGAACTTCTCCAAAGTTGCCAAACCTCTAACCGAACTCCTCAAGAAAGATAAAAAGTTCGAATGGACTCCACAATGTGAGCACAGTTTTCAGGAACTGAAAAGACGTCTGACTTCTGCTCCTGTGCTGGTACCGCCAGACTTCTCCAAGGACTTTGTTATCTACTGCGACGCCTCGCGACAAGGACTAGGTTGCATTCTCATGCAAGATCGACACGTAATTGCTTACGCTTCACGGCAATTGCACCCACATGAGGAGAATTATCCTACTCATGATCTAGAACTTGCAGCCGTAGTCTATGCACTTAAGACCTGGCGACATTACCTCCTCGGTAATCGTTGCGAAATATTCACTGATCACCAAAGTCTGAAGTATATTTTCACCCAACCGGATTTGAATCTCAGGCAAAGACGTTGGGTTGAATTGATCACAGACTTCGACTTAGGAATAACCTACACCCCAGGGAAAGCCAACGTCATGGCTAATGCGCTAAGTCGTAAATCTTATTGTAACAACCTGATGTTACAACAAAGTCAACCGCTTCTCCATGAGGAATTTCGGAAGCTTAACCTTCACATTGTACCTCAAGGTTTTCTTTCCACCTTGGTGGCGAAACCTACTCTTACGGATCAAATCATCGCTGCCCAAAAGCGAGATAAGGGAGTATCTAAAATCAAAGAGAACATTGCTAGCGGAGATGCTAGTTGTTTCTCCACAAATGATCATGGTGTTGTGTACTTTGAGAACCGTCTAGTGGTTCCCAAGAACCAGCATCTACGGCAGTTGATCCTTAAGGAGGCTCATGAATCTCCTCTCACCATTCATCCCGGTAGTACTAAGATGTATCAGGACCTACGCCAGAGGTTCTGGTGGACTAGGATGAAGAGAGAAATTGCTCAGTATATTGCAAATTGCGACGTCTGTCGTCGTGTAAAAGCAGAGCATCAACGGCCTGCTGGCACCCTTCAACCCTTAGCTATTCCTGAATGGAAATGGGATAAAATTGGTATGGATTTCATTACCGGTTTTCCCAGGACCAAGAGAGGGAATAATGCTATCTTCGTCGTGGTCGATCGTCTTTCCAAAGTAGCTCATTTCCTACCTGTTCGTGAGAGTATAACCGCTAGTCAGCTGGCAGACTTGTACATCTCCCGAATAGTGTCTCTCCATGGTATCCCTTTGGAAATTAACTCGGATCGAGGAAGTCTTTTCACCTCTCGATTTTGGGAAAGTTTCCAAAATGCTATGGGAACCCGTCTCTCCTTTAGTACCGCCTTCCACCCTCAGTCGAGTGGTCAAGTGGAACGCGTCAATCAGATTCTAGAAGACATGCTCCGAGCCTCTGTTATCTCATTCGGAATGGACTGGGAGAAGTGCCTTCCATTTGCCGAATTCGCTTACAACAACAGCTATCAATCTAGCTTGGGTAAAGCCCCTTTTGAAGTTCTCTATGGACGACGATGTCGAACACCCCTTAACTGGTCAGAGACCGGGGAAAGACAATTCTTTGGCCCGGATATGATTCAGGAAGCAGAAGAACAAGTTCGTATCGTTCGTGAAAAGTTAAAAACAGCCCAATCCCGTCAAAAGAGTCAATATGACCGAAAACATAAGGCTATGACTTTCGAGGTTGACAAGAAGGCTTACCTTCGGGTCACCCCTCTGAAGGGAACCCATCGTTTCGGTATCAAAGGCAAATTGGCTCCTCGTTACATTGGACCTTTTCGCATTCTTGCCAAGCGAGGAGAAGTTGCCTACCAATTGGAACTACCTCCGCACCTCTCCAGAGTTCACGATGTCTTCCACGTTTCTCAACTCAGGCGTTGCTTCTCGGATCCTATCCGTGAAGTGGACCACGAAACGCTTGATCTCCAAGATAATCTTACATATCGGGAGTACCCCATTCGTATCCTCGATCAAGCCGAGCGTACCACGCGACGTCATAATATCAAGTTTCTCAAGGTTCAATGGTCGCATCATTCTGAGGATGAAGCAACTTGGGAAAGGGAGGATCGTCTTCGACTCGAGTATCCCGCCTTCTTCTCGGAGAAACCCAAATCTCGGGACGAGATTCTTTTGAGTGGGGGTGAGTTGTCACACCCTAGCTAGTCATGCATTAGAGTGTTGCATCATGTTTACCCATTCATCAGAAACTTGAAATGGGGATGACAGAACCCCCAGTCCCCTCTGAAACCAACTAGGGTTTACTAAAATAATTTTCAATGAACCTGAAATGCCCTTCCAAAATGCCCATCATTTTTGCCTTGGTTCAGAACCTCTGCCAAAAGTGGTGCACATTTTCCTAGGCCATCTTAGGGTTTTTGAATTAATTCATAAATATTTGAATTTGGGCATTTAAAATTATATAAAATATTTAAATGCTCAAATACCTCCAAACTAAAATGTTTCATGTTGGAAATAATCCAACTATGGACCAGGAGTGAATTGGTGATTTTTGAAATTGCCTAGGTATTTTATTTAATTCAACAAAGTTGCAGATTTATTAAATAAAACAGAAAACAGAAGAAAATGGAAAAAGCTTACCTGGCGCCACCGCAGCCCACTAGCCAGCCCACCTGCCGGCCCAGCCCAGCACCGCTCCAGCGAGCTGCTTGCCGGCCAGGCAGGCAGGCAGGTGCCCGACGGCGACCGCGGCGTGCGCCACGCACCTGCTCGCCGCCTCGCCGCTCCCCTCGCCAGGTGACGTCGAGGATCGCTCTCTCTCTCTCCCCCGAACCCCCCAGACACCCCCTCTCCTCTCCAGCTCCTCCCCCTCGCACGCCCCAGCCATGGCCGACGCCATCGCCGCCACCCCCTCGCCGTAGCCACGCCCTCCGACCACCTCACGCCGCCTCACCGTGTCCAGGAGCTTCGCCGCTGTCCACTTCATCGAGCAGCCGAGCCCCGAGCGCTCGCAACGCCCAAGACCACCGCACCGACCTCGCCCGAGCTCACCGTCGCCGGAGATCCCCTTCAACGCCATCGTCGCTCCGGTTCATCTCCGGCCGCACCAAGGACTCCGTCGCACTCACTGTGAGCTTAGCCAT
>NC_057794.1:432980397-433013312 GCF_018294505.1 Triticum aestivum
TACAGAAGACGCTGCAACCCCTTCTGATGGGTTCTATGTAGACGTTGACATCAACGAGTAGGCTAAAGACCCAGGTGGTGACCCTGAGCTTGTGAAGGACCACATAGTATAGCCAGGCTTTCCAAGCCTCTTTTATTTTACTAGTTGTCTGTACTCAGACAAGTTACTTCCGCTGTTGGCTTGTATGATTGTATGACTTGTATGTTGGGTCGTGAGACCCGTACCTTTGTGTGTATGTTATGTATGGCTCACTGAGCCTTAAATAAAGTACTTGTGTCGTAGAGTCATGTTGTGATGCTTCGTTGTATTTGCACATATCGAGCATATTGAGTGTATGATTGAAATGCTTGGTATGTGTGGGATCTGACTATCTAGTTGTTTATCTTTAGTAGCCTCTCTTACCGGGAAATGTCTCCTAGTGTTACCGCTGAGCCATGGTAGCCTGCTACTGCTCTGGAACACTTAGGCTGGACGGCATGTGTCCTTCTTCGTTCCTGTGTCTGTCCCTTCGGGGAAATGTCACACATTGAGTACCGGAGTCCTGTTAGCCCGCTACAGCCCGGTTTACCGGAGTCCTGCTAGCCCAGTGCTACAGCCCGGACCCACTTGCTGATGACCGACATGTTCGAAGCTGGGTCATGGATGCCTGTCCCTGTAAGTCTGTGCCACTTTGGGTTTACGACTAGTCATGTCAGCCCGGGCTCTTTATCATATGGATGCTAGCGACACTATCATATACGTGAGCCAAAAGGCGCAAACGGTCCCGGGAAAAGGTAAGACGACACCCGTGGGAATACCGTGCGTGAGGCCGCAAAGTGATATGAGGTGTTACCAGCTAGATCGATGTGACATCGAGTCGGGGTCCTGACAGCGGATATGTAGATCTCCTCCCTTGTAACCAACTCTGTGTAACCCTAGCCCCGTCCGGTGTCTATATAAACCGGAGGGATTAGTCCGTAGGACGAGGACAATCATAATCATAGGCTAGCTTCTAGGGTTCAGCCACTACGATCTCGTGGTAGATCAACTCTTGTAATACTCATATCATCAAGATCAATCAAGCAGGAAGTAGGGTATTACCTCCATCGAGAGGGCCCGGACCTGGGTAAACATTATGTCCCTCGCCTCCTGGTACCATCCGCCTTAGACGCACAGTTCGGGACCCCCTACCCGAGATCCGCCGGTTTTGACACCGATAGTAGGCGCGCCCCCTACCTCGTGCCTTCCTCATTGATTGCTTGACGTAGGGTCCAAGTCCTCTGGATCATGTTCGTTCCGAAAATCACGTTCCCAAAGGTTTCATTCCATTTGGACTTCGTTTGATATTCTTTTTCTGCGAAACCCTAAAATAGGCAAAAAACAGCAATTTTGGGCTGGGCCTCTGGTTAATAGGTTAGTCCCAAAAATAATATAAAAGTGTATAATAAAGCCCAATAATGTCCAAAACAGGATATAATATAGCATGGAACAATAAAAAATTATAGATACGTTGGAGACGTATCACATATCATACTTTAATGAGTGCTCACAATTATAAAAGATGTCCAAGATAGTATATTTATATGTGAAAACCTCTCTTTCTTTATTACTTCCTATTAATTGCAATGATGACCAAAAATATGTTTGTCAACGCTCAACAACTTTTATTCATCATACTGTTATATGTGAAGTCATTACACTTCATAAGATCCTTATGATCTCTTTATTTCTTTTTATTTCTTCTCTTTATTCTATTCCCTCAAGATCATAGCAAAATAATCAAGCCCTTGACTCAACACTAATCTTTATTATATATAGCTCACGGACTCGATTACATAAGAAGATCATAAAGCAAAACTCACAACTAGATCATACTAAAACTTTATTCTACTAGATCAAGGTATTATCAAAAGGACCGAACTAAGAAAAATGGTAATGATAAAAGTGATGGTGATACGATATCGGGGCACTCCCCCAAGCTTGGAAGTTGCCAAGGGGAGTGCCCATACCCATGTGTTTATGTTTCCTTCCTCGGAGGTGGTGATGAAGGAGTTGTTGATGATGTGAGATTCTTCCTTAATTTGCGCTTGAGGACACAATTCTGCTCCTTTAGGTCCTCGATCTGCCGCTCAAGGCTTAGTAACTTTTTGCATAGTTCTTGTTTGTTATCCTGCAAGAGACAAAAAGGGATAAACTCGATCTTAGGTTTCTTTGCTCTATTGGGGAGGCTTGACTTTTTGAACTCCACACGCATGTCCCCCAGTTGAGGTAATGGGACTTCATCTTCATCCGAGCTCATCTCCTCCTTTCCTTTGGGCTCATAGTCTTCTTCTTCCTCCGTGGTCCAACCACAACGCTCCAAGTCCCCGTAGACCTTATGATCTACAAGGTAATCAGCCACATAGCTTTCTCTCCGAATCTTGGGATGACATATTGCTCTAATCTGCAATAGAAACAACTCGAAACAAAAGTAGAGGATATTTGCGTGATACGATGGTCAAAACCTTTGGGAGATTATATAATGAATTTTTACCGACTAAAAGAAGTATCGTGCAAGAAAACGGAGTCCGGAGGGCACGCGAGGTGACCACGAGGCAGGGGGCGCACCCAGGGGGATAGGGCGCGCCCTCCACCCTCGTGGAAGCCTCGTGTCCTTTCCGGTCTGCTTCTTATTTTCCTATTTTCTTAGTATTCCAAAACGTAGAAAAAATGCCATTAGAACTATTTTGGAGTCGGTTTACTTACCGTACCACATACCTATTCCTTTTCGGAGTCTGAAACATTCTGGAAAGTATCTCTTATGTATTCCTCCGGGGTTACGGTTTCAATAACATTAGTTTCAACATTTATAGGATTACCTAAGATATAATGTTTGATTCTTTGGCCGTTCACCACCCTCGGATTTGTGCCTTCGAAGTTGTTGATTTTTATGGCACCGGAATGATAGACCTCCTCGATGACGTAAGGACCTTCCCATTTGGAGAGAAGTTTTCCTACAAAAAATCTTAAACGAGAGTTGTATAGCAATACATAATCACCTACATTAAACTCACGTTTTTGTATCCTTTTATCACGCCATCTTTTAACTTTTTCTTTAAACAGTTTGGCATTCTCATAAGCCTGGGTTCTCCATTCATCAAGTGAGCTAATGTCAAAAAGCCTCTTCTCAACAGCAAGTTTGAAGTCATAGTTGATCTCTTTAATAGCCCAATATGCCTTATGTTCTAATTCAAGAGGTAAGTGACATGCTTTACCATAAACCATTTTATACGGAGACTGTTGGGGATCGTTGCAGAAATCTAAAAATTTTCTACGCATCACCAAGATCAATCTATGGAGAAACTAGCAACGGGAGTGAGAGGGGAGTGCATCTTCATACCCTTGAAGATCGTGACACGGAAGCGTTACAAGAACGCGGATGAGGGAGTCGTACTCATAGCGATTCAGATCGCAGTTGATTCAGATCCAAGCGCCGAACAACGGCGCCTCCACGTTCAACACACGTGCAGCCCGATGATGTCTCCCATTCCTTGATCCAGCAAGGAGAGAGGGAGAGGTTGGGGAAGACTCCGTCCAACAGCAGCACGACGACGTGGTGGTGTTGGAGCAGCGTGGTACTCTGGCAGGGCTTCGCCAACCGTCGCGGGAGGAGGAGGAGGTGTTGGGGAGGGGGAGGGCTGCACCTTTGATGTAGTACGGCTGCCCTCCCACCTCCTCTCTATTTATAGGGGCAAGGGAGAGGGGGGCCGGCCCCCTCCAGATGGATCTAGAGGGGGGCGGCGGCCAAGGGGGGATGCTTGCCCCCCAAGCTAAGGGGCGCCCCCTTTAGGGGTCCCCCAAACCCTAGGCACATGGGCCCTAGGGGTTTGGCGCCCATCCCACCTAGGGGCTGGTTCCCCCTCCATATTAAGCCCATAGGGCCCTCCGGGGCAGGTGGACCCTCCCAGTGGACCCCCGGAACCCTTTCGGTGGTCCCGGTACAATACCGATAAACCCCCGAACACTTCCAGCGACCAAATAAGGACTTACCATATATAAATCTTTGTCTCTGGACCATTCCGGGACTCCTCATTACGTCCGGGATCTCATCCGGGACTCCGAACAACATTCGGTAACCACATACAAACTTTCCCTATAACCCTAGCGTCATCGAACCTTTAAGTGTGTAGACCCTATGGGTTCGGGAATCATGCAGACATGACTGAGACATCTCTCCAGCCAATAACCAACAGCGGGATTTGGATACCCATGTTGGCTTCCACATGTTCCACGATGATCTCATTGGATGAACCACGATGTCAAGGATTCAATCAATCCCGTATACGATTCCCTTTGTCTACTAGTATAACACTTCCCCAAGATTCGATCGTCGGTATACTGATACCTTGTTCAATCTTGTTACGACAAGTCTCTTTACTCGTTCCTTAACACATCATCCCGTGACCAACCCCTTAGTCACATTGAGCTCATTACGATGATGTCTTACCGAGTGGGCCCAGTGATACCTCTCCGTCATACGGAGTGACAAATCCCAGTCTCAATTCGTGCCAACCCAACAGACACTTTCGGAAATACCTGTAGTGCACCTTTATAGCCACCCAGTTACGTTGTGACGTTTGGCACACCCAAAGCATTCCTACGGTATCCGGGAGTTGCTTTAGAAAAGATACTTGACATTAGAAAAGCTTTAGCAGACGAACTACACGATCTTAAGCTATGCTTAGGATTGGGTCTTGTCCATCACATCATTCTCCTAATGATGTGATCCCATTATCAACGACATCCAATGTCCATGGTCAGGAAACCGTAACCATCTATTGATCAACGAGCTAGTCAACTAGAGGCTCACTAGGGACATGTTGTTGTCTATGTATTGACACATGTATTACGATTTCTGGATAACACAATTATAGCATGAACAATAGACAATTATCATGAACAAGGAAATATAATAATAACCATTTTATTATTGCCTCTAGGGCATATTTCCAACAGTCTCCCAATTGCACTAGAGTCAATAATGTAGTTACATTGTGATGAATCGAACACCCATAGAGTTCTGGTGTTGATCATGTTTTGCTTGTGGAAGAGGTTTAGTCAATGGATCTGCGACATTCAGGTCCGCATGCACTTTACAAATATCTATGTCTCCATTTTGAACATTTTCACGAATGGAGTTGAAGCGACGCTTGATATGCGTGGGCTTCTTGTGAAACCTGGGCTCCTTGGCCAGGGCAATAGCTCCGGTGTTGTCACGGAAGAGAGCCATCGGGCCCGATGCATTGGGAATAACTCCTAGGTCGGTAATGAATTCCTTCATCCAGATTGCTTGATGTGCTGCCTCCGATGCTGCCATGTACTCCGCTTCACATGTAGATCCCGCCACGACACTTTGCTTGCAACTGCACCAGCTGACTGCCCCACCATTCAAAATATACACGTATCCTGTTTGTGTCGAAGCTAGCATCGATGTAACCCTTTACGACGAGCTCTTCATCACCTCCATAAACGAGAAACATATCCTTAGTCCTTTTCAGGTACTTCAGGATATTCTTGACCGCTGTCCAGTGGTCCATGCCGGGATTACTTTGGTACCTTCCTACCAAACTTACGGCAAGGTTAACATCAGGTCTGGTACACATCATGGCATACATGATAGACCCTATGGCTGAGGCATAGGGGATGACACTCATCTTTTCTCCATCTTCTGCCGTGGTCGGGCATTGAGCCGTGCTCAATCTCACACCTTGCAATACAGGCAAGAACCCCTTCTTGGACTGATCCATATTGAACTTTTTCAATATCTTGTCAAGGTACGTGCTTTGTGAAAGACCAATGAGGCGTCTCGATCCATCTCTATAGATCTTGATGCCTAATATATAAGCAGCTTCTCCAAGGTCCTTCATTGAAAAACACTTATTCAAATAGGCCTTTATGCTTTCCAAGAGTTCTGTATCATTTCCCATCAATAGTATGTCATCCACATATAATATGAGGAATGCTGCAGAGCTCCCACTCACTTTCTTGTAAACACAAGCTTCTCCATAAGTCTGCGTAAACCCAAACGCTTTGATCATCTCATCAAATCGAATGTTCCAACTCCGAGATGCTTGCACCAGCCCATAGATTGAGCCCTGGAGCTTGCATACCTTGTCAGCATTCTTAGGATCGACAAAACCTTCCAGCTGCATCATATACAATTCTTCCTTAAGGAAACCATTAAGGAATGCCGTTTTGATGTCCATTTGCCATATCTCATAATCATAGAATGCAACAATTGCTAACATGATTCGGACGGACTTTAGCTTTGCTACGGGTGAGAAAGTCTCATCGTAGTCAACCCCTTGAACTTGTCGATAACCCTTAGCGACAAGTCGAGCCTTATAGATGGTCACATTACCATCCGCGTCTGTCTTCTTCTTGAAGATCCATTTATTTTCTATGGCTCGCCGATCATCGGGCAAGTCAGTCAAAGTCCATACTTCTTTTCATACATGGATCCTATCTCGGATTTCATGGATTCTAGCCATTTGTCGGAATCCGGGCCTGCCATCGCTTCTTCATAGTTCGAAGGTTCACCGTTGTCTAACAACATGATTTATAGGACAGGGTTGCCGTACCACTCTGGTGCGGAACGTGTCCTTATGGACGTACGAAGTTCAGTAGCAACTTGATCTAAAGTTTCATGATCATCATCATTAACTTCCTCTCTAGTCGGTGCAGGCACCACAGAAATATTTTCTTGAGCCGCGCCACTTTCCGGTTCAAGAGGCAGTACCTCATCAAGTTCTACTTTCCTCCCACTTACTTCTTTCGAGAGAAACTCTTTCTCTAGAAAGGATCCATTCTTGGAAACAAAGATCTTGCCTTCGGATCTGAGGTAGTAGGTATACCCAATAGTTTCCTTAGGGTATCCTATGAAGACGCATTTTTCCGACTTGGGTTCGAGCTTTTCAGGTTGAAGTTTCTTGACATAACCATTGCATACCTAAACTTTCAGAAATGACAGCTTAGATTTCTTCCCAAACCATAATTCATACGGTGTCGTCTCAACGGATTTCGACGGAGCCCTATTTAAAGTGAATGCGGCAGTCTCTAAAGCATAACCCCAAAATGATAGCGATAGATCGGTAAGAGACATCATAGATCGCACCATATCCAATAGAGTGCTATTACGATGTTCAGACACACCATTACGCTGAGGTGTTCTAGGCGGCGTGAGTTGTGAAACAATTCCACATTTCCTTAAGTGCGTGCCAAATTCGTGACTCAAATATTCTCCCCCACGATCTGATCGCAAGAACTTTATTTTCCTGTCACGCTGATTCTCTACCTCATTCTGAAATTCCTTGAACTTTTCAAAGGTCTCAGACTTGTGTTTCATTAAGTAGACATACCCATATCTACTCAAGTCATCAGTGAGGGTGAGAACATAACGATAGCCACCGCGAGCCTCAATGCTCATTGGACAGCACACATCAGTATGTATGATTTCCAATAAGTTGGTTGCTCACTCCATTGTTCCGGAGAACGGAGTCTTGGTCATTTTTCCCATGAGGCATGGTTCGCACGTGTCAAATGATTCATAATCAAGAGACTCAAAAAGTCCATCTGCATGGAGTTTCTTCATGTGTTTGACACCAATGTGACCAAGGCGGCAGTGCCACAAGTATGTGGGACTATCATTATCAACCTTACACTTCTTGGTATTCACACTATGAATGTGTAACATCACATTCAAGATTAAACAAGAATAAACCATTAACCAGCGGGGCATGACCATAAAACATATCTCTCATATAAATGGAACAACCATTATTCTTGGATTTAAATGAGTAGCCATCTCGCATTAAACGAGATCTTGATACAATGTTCATGCTCAAAGCTGGTACTAAATAACAATTATTGAGGTTTAAAAGTAATCCCGTAGGTAAATGTAGAGGCAGCGTGCCGACGGCGATCACATCGACCTTGGAACCATTCCCGACGCGCATCGTCACCTCGTCCTTCGCCAGTCTCCGCTTATTCCGCAGCTCCTGTTTTGAGTTACAAATATGAGCAACGGCACCGGTATGAAATACCCAGGAGCTACTACGAGCGCTAGTTAGGTACACATCAATAACATGTATATCACATATACCTTTGGCATTGCCGACCTTCTTATCCACTAAGTACTTGGGGCAGTTCCGCTTCTAGTGACTGTTTCCCTTGCAATAAAAGCACTCGGTCTCAGGCTTGGGTCCATTCTTTGGCTTCTTCCCGGCAGCTTGCTTACCGGGCACGACAACTCCCTTGCCGTCCTTCTTGAAGTTCTTTTTACCCTTGCCTTTCTTGAACTTAGTGGTTTTATTCACCATCAACACTTGATGTTCCTTTTTGATCTCCACCTCCGTTGATTTCAGGATTGAATATACCTCAGGAATGGTCTTTTCCATCCCCTGCATATTGAAGTTCATCACAAAGATCTTGTAGCTAGGTGGAAGCGACTGGAGGATTCTGTCGACGACCGTGTCAACTGGGAGATCGACTCCCAGCTGAGACAAGCGGTTGTGCAACCCAGACATTTTGAGTATGTGCTCGCTGACAGAACTGTTCTCCTCCATCTTACAACTGTAGAACTTATCGGAGACTTCATATCTCTCAACTCAGGCATGAGCTTGGAAAACCATTTTCATCTCTTGGAACATCTCATATGCTCCGTGCTGCTCAAAACACTTTTGGAGCCCCGGTTCTAAGCTGTAAAGCATGCCACACTGAACCAGGGAGTAATCATAACTATGCGACTGCCAGGCGTTCATAACGTCTTGAGTTGCTGGGAAAACAGTTGCGTCACCTAGCGGTGCTTCAAGGACATATGCTTTCTTGGCAGCTATGAGGATAATCCTCATGTTACGGACCTAGTCCGTGTAGTTGCTGCCATCGTCTTTCAGCTTGGTTTTCTCTAGGAACGCGTTGAAGTTGAGGGCAACATTAGCGTGGGACATTTGATCTACAAGACATATTGCAAAGTTTTAGACTATGTTCATGATAATTAAGTTCATCTAATCAAATTATTTAATGAACTCCCACTCAGATTGACATCCCTCTAGTCATCTAAGTGATACATGATCCGATTCAACTAGGCCGTGTCGGATCATCACGTGAGACGGACTAGTTATCATCAGTTAACATCTTCATGTTGATCGTATCTTCTATACGACTCATGTTCGACCTTTCGGTCTTCCGTGTTCCGAGGCCATGTCTGTACATGCTAGGCTCGTCAAGTCAACCTAAGTGTATTGCGTGTGTAAATCTGCCTTACACCCGTTGTATGCGAACGTCAGAACCTATCACACCCGATCATCACGTGGTGTTTCGGAACAACGGACTTTAGCAACGGTGCATAGTTAGGGGGAACACAATTCTTGAAATTTTAGTGAGAGATCATCTTATTTAAGCTACCTTCGTTCTAAGCAAATAAGATGTAAAAACATGATAAACATCACATGCAATCAAATAGTGACATGATATGGCCAATATCATTTTGCTCCTTTTGATCTCCATCTTCGGGGCGCCATGATCATCATCGTCACTGACATGACACCATGACCTCCATCATCATGATCTCCATCATCGTGTCTTCATGAAGTTGTCTCACCAACTATTACATCTACTACTATGGCTAACGGTTAGCGATAAAGTAAAGTAATTACGTGACGTTTATGTTGACACGCGGGTCATAAATTAATTAAGACAACTCCTATGGCTCCTGTCGGTTGTCATACTCATCGACATGCAAGTCGTGATTCATATTACAAGAACATGATCAATCTCATACATCACATATATCATTCATCACATCCTTTTGGCCATATCACATCACACGACATATGCTGCAAGAACAAGTTAGACGTCCTCTAATTGTTGTTGCAAGTTTTTTTACGTGGCTGCTATAGGTTTCTAGCAAGAGCTTTTCTTACCTACGCCAAAACAACAACGTGATATGCCAATTTCTATTTACCCTTCATAATAACCCTTTCATCGAATCCGATCCGACTAAAGTGGGAGAGACAGACACCCGCTAGCCAGCTTATGCAACTAGTGCATGCCAGTCGGTGGAACCAGTCTCACGTAAGAGTACGTGTAAGGTCGGTCCGGGCCGCTTCATCCCGCGATGCCGCTGAATCAAGATAAGACTAGTAACAACAAGTAAATTGACAAAATCGATGCCCACAACAACTTGTGTTCTACTCGCGCATAGAAACTACGCATAGACCTAGCTCATGATGCCACTGTTGGGGATCGTTGCAGAAATTTCAAATTTTTCTATGCATCACCAACATCAATCTATGGAGAAACTAGCAACGAGAGTGAGAGGGGAGTGCATCTTTATACCCTTGAAGATCGCGACACGGAAGCGTTACAAGAATGCAGATGAGGGAGTCGTACTCGTAGCGATTCAGATCGCGGTTGATTCCGATCCAAGCGCCGAACAACGGCGCCTCCACGTTCAACACACGTGCAGCCCGATGACGACTCCCACTCCTTGATCCAGCAAGGAGAGAGGGAGAGGTTGGGGAAGACTTCATCCAGCAGCAGCACGATGGCGTGGTGGTGTTAGAGCAGCGTGGTACTCCGGCAGGGCTTCGCCAAGCGTCGCGGGAGGAGGAGGTGTTAAGGAGGGGGAGGGCTATGCCTTGGATGTAGTACGGCTGCCCTCCCACCTCCTCTCTATTTATAGGGGCAAGGGAGAGGCGGCCGGCCCCCTCCAGATGGATCTAGAGGGGGGGCGGCGGCCAAGGGGGGATGCTTGCCCCCCCAAGCCAAGGTGGCGCCCCCTTTAGGGTTCCCCCAAACCCTAGGCGCATGGGCCCTAGGGGTTTGGCACCCAGCCCACCTAGGGGCTGGTTCCCCCTCCATATTCAGCCCATAGGGCCCTTCGGGGCAGGTGGACCCTCCCGGTGGACCCTCGGAACCCTTTAGGTGGTCCCGGTACAATACCGATAAACCCCCGAACACTTCCGGCGACCGAATAAGGACTTCCCATATATAAATCTTTGTCTCCGGACCATTCCGGAACTCCTCGTTACATCAGGGATCTCATCCGAGACTCCAAACAACATTCGGTAACCACGTACAAACTTTCCCTATAACCCTAGCGTCATCGAACCTTAAGTGTGTAGACCCTACGGGTTCAGGAATCATGTAGACATGACCGAGACATCTCTCCAGCCAATAACCAACAGCGGGATCTGGATACCCATGTTGGCTCCCACATGTTCCACAATGATCTCATTAGATGAACCACGATGTCAAGGATTCAATCAATCCCGTATATGATTCCCTTTGTCTACCGGTATAGCACTTGCCCGAGATTCGATCGTCGGTATACCGATACCTTGTTCAATCTTGTTACGACAAGTCTCTTTACTCGTTCTGTAACACATTATCCCGTGACCAACCCCTTAGTCACATTGAGCTCATTATGATGATGTCTTACCGAGTGGGCCCAGAGATACCTCTCCGTCATACGGAGTGACAAATCCCAGTCTCGATTCGTGCCAACCCAACAGACACTTTCAGAAATACCCATAGTGCACCTTTATAGCCACACAGTTACGTTGTGATGTTTGGCACACCCAAAGCATTCCTAAGGTATCCGGGAGTTGCACAATCTCATGGTCTAAGGAAAAGATACTTGACATTAGAAAAGCTTTAGCAGACGAACTACACGATCTTGAGCTATGCTTAGGATTGGGTCTTGTCCATCACATCATTCTCCTAATGATGTGATCCCGTAATCAACGACATCCAATGTCCATGGTCAGGAAACCATAACCATCTATTGATCAACGAGCTAGTCAACTAGAGGCTCACTAGGGACATGTTGTGGTCTATGTATTCACACATTTATTATGATTTCTGGATAACACAATTATAGCATGAACAATAGACAATTATCATGAACAAGGAAATATAATAATAACCATTTTATTATTGCCTCCAGGGTGTATTTCCAATAGAGACATACCCATAGGATTTTTATATGCAGTTCTATAAGCCCATAATGCATCATCAAGTTTCTTGAACCAATTCTTTCTAGATCTATTAACAGTCTTTTGCAAAATTAATTTGAGCTCTCTGTTACTCAATCTACTTGACCACTAGACTGCGGGTGATAAGGAGATGCAATTCTATGATTAACATCATACTTAGAAAGCATTTTACGAGAGGCACCATGAATAAAATGTGAACCACCATCAGTCATAAATATCTAGGGACTCCAAACCTCGGAAAAATAACTTCTTTAAGCATCTTAATAGAGGTGTTATGATCAGTACTACTAGTTGGAATAGCTTCTACCCAGTTAGTAACGTAATCAATAACAACTAAAATATGAGTATACCCATTAGAGGAAGGAAACGGTCCCATATAATCGAAGCCCCAAACATCAAATGGTTCAATAACGATTGAATAATTCATAGGCATTTCTTGACATCTACTAATATTACCAATTCTTTGACATTCATCACAAGATAAGACAAACTTACGGGCATCCTTGAAGAGAGTAGGCCAATAAAAACCGGATTGCAATACCTTATGTGCAGTTCTATCTCCAGCGTGGTGTCCTCCATAAGCCTCAGAGTGACACTTGCGTAGGATCTGTTCCTATTCATGCTCAGGTACACAACATATAATAACACCATCTATTCCTTCTTTATAAAGGTGTGGGTCATCCTAGAAGTAATGTCTTAAATCATAGAATTTTTTTCTTTTGCTGGTATGTGAAACTAGGTGGTATAAATTTAGCAACAATGTAATTAGCATAATCAACATACCATGGAGCAGTACCAGAAGCATTTATGACAACTAATTGTTCATCAAGAAAGCTATCATCAATAGGTAGTGGGTCATCAAGAACATTCTCTAACCTAGACAAGTTGTCTGCAACGGGATTCTCAGCTCCCTTTCTATCAATAATATGCAAATCAAATTCTTGTAGCAGGAGAACCCATCTAATAAGTCTAGGTTTAGCATTTTTCTTTTCCATAAGATATCTAATAGCAGCATGATCAGTGTGAATAGTTACTTCAGAATCAACAATATAAGGTCTGAACTGATCATAAGCAAATACAACTGGTAAGAATTCCTTTTCAGTAGTAGCATAATTTCTCTGGGCATTGTCTAGAGTTTTACTAGCATATTGAATAACATTTAATTTTTTATCAACTCTTTTTCCTAGAACATCACCTACAGCATAGTCACTAGCATCACACATGATCCCTGTCAGTGTCAAAACCGGCGGATCTCGGGTAGGGGGTCCCGAACTGTGCGTCTAAGGCGGATGGTAACATGAGGCAGGGGACACGATGTTTACCCAGGTTTGGGCCCTCTTGATGGAGGTAATACCCTACGTCCTGCTCAATTGATATTGATGATATGAGTATTACAAGAGTTGATCTACGGCGAGATCGTAGATGCTAAACTCTAGAAGCTAGCCTATGATATGATTGTTGTTGTCCTAAGGACTAAACCCTCCAGTTTATATAGACACCAGAGGGGGCTAGGGTTACACAGAGTCGGTTACAAGGGAGGAGATCTACATATCCATATTGCCAAGCTTTCCTTCCATGCCAAGGAAAGTCCCATTCGGACACAGGACGAAGTCTTCAATCTTGTATCTTCATAGTGCAACATTCCGGCCAAAGGATATAGTCCGGCTGTCCGGAGACCCCCTAATCCAGGACTCCCTCAGTAGCCCCTGAACCAGGCTTCAATGACGATGATTCCGGCGCGCAGATTCGTCTTCGGCATTGCAAGGCGGATTCCTCCTCCGAATACTCCATAGAAGATTTTGAACACAAGGATAGTGTCCGGCTCTGCAAAACAAGTTCCACATACCACGGTAGAGAGAATAATATTTCCACAAATCTAATCTGCTGACTCATTTTGACAACATGACATCATGTCATGGCCCGGCCTTTATTTGAACCGTTTTTCTCAACCAGCACTGCACACACTACCAAAAAAATACACTTCCGTGATGATACGTGTTTGTCATAGTAGGTCGCGTTTTTTGTCATGCATGTACATCCATGACGATTTTATGATAGAATCAAGATAGTCATACCTGTGCTGTCGTAGAAGTGTTCCATGACATTACCAAAATTATCATCACGGAAGTGTCCACTTCCATGACGATAAATCACGCGTCACAAAAGTGCTTTCGTCAAGGGTGACCGACACGTGGCATCCACCATAACGGAACACCGTTAAGCTATCGGGTCGAATTTTGGATCCGATAACCCGTTAACAGCCCTGACCAATGGGAAATTTCCGCATGTAAAATTCTGATTGGCGAAGGGAACACCTGTCAGCTCATCAGTGGGCCAGATGTCACCCGTCCATTGGAGGAGACATGCCTATGATACGTCGACATGTGGCTAGGCCCAATAGAGGCCCATATAGGTTAAAAAGGCCGGCCCAGTTAAAGGCCCGTAGAACTTAATCAGGTACTAGTGGGCCAGCCCAATAACGACCTGCTTAATAAAGGCCCATTTATGGCCCGAAGCCAGATCTGGCCCGTTAATTGTTCGCCCAATATTTGGGCCATTTACGGCCTGAAGCCAGATCTGGCCCATTAATTGTTCGCCCAATATTTGGGCCCATTTGCGGCCCGAAGCCAGATCTGGCCCGTTAATTGTTCGCCGAATATTTGGGCCCAACTATAGCCCAGTGACTTTCGGCCTGTTAGAGGCCTGATGTAGACATGGGACCATTTCAGCCCGGTGTGACTTTCGGCCTGGGAATGGCCCGTGCTGCCCATGGGCCATATATGGTCCGACGGGACATCGGGCCCACTAACGGCCCGTGCTAAAGGTGGCAACAGTTAAGCCCAACATGACTTTGGGCATGTTAAAGGCCTGTCGCGTAATTAGGCCTGTTGATGCCTGTGCTAAGCTTTCAGCCTCTTATCAGTGGGCCAACTAAGGCCCGAGATATGTTTCGGCCTGGTAACGGCCCATGAGCTAACTAGGCCCAAAACGGCCCGGTCTACATTTCGGCCCGCTGAAGGCCCATCGACGACTAGTGAAAATTGAGGCCCAACATACATTTTGGCCTGCTAAAGGCCCGTGGTTTCATCTCGGCCGTAACATGCCAGTACAATATTCAGCCTGTTAATGGCCCAATGCTACCTGGGCCAAACCAAGCGCTGGGTCGACAAAAGGCCCAACTAAAATATAGGCCGGTGTAAGTTTGGGCTTGGCGCAATGTGTGAAGGCCCCAATCATCCGGGCCCAAGAAAGGCGCAGGTCAGCCCAATTGTGGCCCACTAAAAACCTGGCCCGTTAGAGTCGAATGTTTCGGTCCGGTCGACTACATCTGATTTTTTTTTCAGATAGTGAATGATGGCAGTAACTAGTAGGAATTAAGAACAAACCTACTCTATACAATAAAGAAATTACGACATAGTAACTAAGAATAAACCTACACTATACAATAAAGGATTTAAGGTATATTACATCCACTGGGAATCAAAGTTCGCCACCAGTGATCATAAAGCGCAACAAAGAAGCAGATTACAAAAACTGGGCACCATTGCAGCGTAACAAAATAATACTGAACCAAGACCACTTCCAAGACAGTTCAAGAAAGGTTAGCCTTGCGGGGGAACTACTGAGCAAGGCTATGAGACCGGCCTAGCATGTCGGTCATAGCTTCCAGGTGTAGCTATTTAGCGATGAGGTTCTCATTGGTGTTCTCTGCAATCTTTCTTAGAGATAGGACTTCAAGTCGAAGTTGAGTTGCAGAATGCCTTTCTGCTAGAACTTGGGACTGAAGAAGTCGAACTGATTCAGAGAACGAATTCTGTGAGCTTGTCTGACTGTTAGTCTCAAGTAACTTGAACACTACATCAAGACAAGACTTTGGGGTTGTCTCGCTATCTTCAAGATGTTTTGCCTTCTTTGCTGCAATATATGTTGGGTTTGTCTCACAGCCTTCAGCAGACTTGTGCATGCCATCAAGCATATCACCCTGAAACAAAGTAGAGAGATGACAGGTTTCGCACGTGTATAAACAAAGATGATAACTGTTCTATCAATTCTATCCAATTTCAAATTAGAAGATAAAGCGTAAGTTCAAAATATCAATAGCATAATTTGGCATTGTTCATAATGCAGGGAGCTTCACCACACTACTAGATTACCATGTCAACATAAAAAGCATAGATGAAGGGCAAAGAAAATCATTGTATCTATTTTGGATAATGTGCATGGCATGTTGTTCATATGATCAGCCACATCAGTAAGATAAAAACAGGAGATGACAAGGTGCAAACATGGGCTGCTTCACCACACACTGGATTATAGATCCACAAAAACAAGCATACATATAGGGAGTATTAAGTAATGTGCATGGTATGAATAAGGAATTTGGTTTTACAAGTAAAACTTAGAACTTACGGTTCTTACGAACATGCATTTTGGTAGAAACAGCAAACTAAACAGCAGTAAACGATAGGGAGTATGAGAAAATTAAACAGCAGTTGAGGATAAAGGCTTTAGAAGTACTGACTTACATTAACAGTTAACACCGGCTTTATAATGCCCTTCTCCATGTCGAGGGAAGGATAACTCAAGAATTTCAGCACAGAATCTTCTTCATAAGCATTGCCTGTACTCTACATTTTGTAGAGAGTAATTATAGATATGATAATACTGTAAGGGATAGAGGATAATGAAGATAAGATGCAGATTGATGCTACATAATCAACTACCAATCCCTGGAAGTACAAGCGTTACAGGACAAAATGTACTGACAAGAGCAATGGGCTACACTTCTGCACTGGCATTGTTAGTGTATACTACTTGTTGGTAAGATTAAATATAGATCTGTCCTTTTTTAGTAAATGGTGGGCGAGGGAGATAAGATGCAGAATGCTACAAAATGAACCAATCCCTCTTCCCATAATACTCCCTCCGTTCGGAATTACTTGTCTCGGTTATGGATGTATCTAGAACTAAAATACATCTAGATACATCCAGTTCTGCGACAAGTAATTCCGAACGGAGGGAGTACAAGAGTGTTTTGAACACTGGTGTACTGTACAAAACGTTCTTATATTATGGGACGGAGGGAGTAGCTGTTAATGTAAGTACAGTGATAGACCACGTTCAGTCCTTACAAGAGGAAACCTCTTCAAAAGCATTGGGTTGATTCTAAATTTATGTAAGAGTCCATACAGATCTTATAATGTCCACCAAATGGACGATTACGAGGCTAACATGTGCAGTGATGCTACATAATCAAACAACTATGAAAGTAAGTATGGTCATACATGGCAAGAGGTACTCACAAGAGCAATGCAGTGTGCAGTATAGTTGCAAGATTCTGTGGTCCCTTGAGAACGAATGTTCTTCTGCTAACAGTTTTCGTACAAGTGAGACATTAAGGCAAATGTAGAAATGTAGTTCAAATTGTGATGTGATATCATAGACAGTACCTTACGCTGCAGCCGAGACCAATGTGTAACAAGATTATTCCAGTCACCGTCGGATAAATGTAGCACCGGAGACTTTATAGAAATTTTGTTCAGAGGCTTGCCATCGAAGTGCGCTTGCCTCAGGTAGGAACGATACTTCATCAATGAGTGCTTGAATTGCGCAACCAACCCTTGCTCATCATCACAATCCAGTTTGCTCCTCGCCTATTTAAAAGAATGAAATCTTGTGTCTTCTGACAGCAGAAACATATGCAGTAATGACCATGAATAACATTAGTACATTACTTACGCGTAAGTTGCGGAGGAAGACTGGAAATTGTTCCATGTCTACGGTATAATCTTTCCATGAAGGAAAGATGCGCACAAAGTTCCTGGCAACAATATAATCTTCGTCTTGTAAACTGGGAAGAAATGGAACAGGGGTCCTATTTGCTACAATTGGGGCTCTCTCTAGTTCGGAAAGGGATTTGGCAACTGGATTTGGTGTACTCTTTGCTGGAATGGGGGTTTTGCGTCGTACAACTGGTGCTATGTCAACTTGCATAATCATACTATTTGCTGCAGTTGGGGTCTGCTGAGTTGGGGCATCAGAAATGACCAGTGTAGTAGGGCTAGAGTCTGCTAGAGTTGGGGTATTTTGTGGGTCAGGTGATATTGCAACTACACCTAATGGGCTATTTGATTTATCAGGTGCCACTACCTTTTCCAAATACTTTGCTTGTGCTCCTCCACGATCAGCAATCGCCCTCTTCCTTTTGAACGTCTGATACACAAGAACAACATTTGAATGGATAAATATGGTATGATGACAGATGGAATATGTACTGAAAATGGATAGGCAGGGCGTATTCACATACACGATGTGTAAACTAAGCTAATGGCAGTTCAACAAAGTAGAAGCAATGCAAAGCATCAGTTGCAAGATATGTGCGAGAAATGTAACCTTGGAAAGTTAGAGCAAGTACCTTGATGGGTGAATAAGATAGGGCATCTTCCTCTGACTCATCCACTAGGGAGCTACATTGACTTAGGTCTCCCTCTAGCTCAGAATCACTGTTAGGATCATATTCTGAGCATGAATCTGTAGGTGGAGAGCATTTGCATTGCATTGCATCCAGACTTGATTTCAGTCCCTTAATGCTAAGTTTGACAGCCATGGCATTGTTCTGCTTTATTCTTTTCATGCGCGCAAGCTCATAATCATTATGACACTGTTCAAAATCTGAGATTCATGAAAACATAAAAAGTAGTCAGATTATCTATGGAATGCATTGCGGATTCAACTCGGAGAGTGTCTCCCTATAAACCCCTGCATATGCAAAGTTCACCTCCCCAACTGTGCTGACCAGACCACACACAGAAATACAAACCCCTTATGTCTCTATAATAGGCAGACACACATTTCAAAACTGAAGTAGGAACGTTAGAATCATATGAAATTCGTATTTGAACAAATAAACTAAGCAATTATGAGTGGCGTAATGTTTAGCTTCAAGGGTGGAGTGTTGGTAGTGCGACACAAAGCAAGTAGGCAGATTGTATTCCATGTAAAAGATTGAAACCTATGTAAAAGCTAGAAATGACACTTTCTTTCTATACAATGCAGTGTTCGTTACCCACACATGATGGAAGAGATCACATAGAGAAATACTATTCACTCATGTCTACGGTTCCAATATTTAGAAACAGGGTGGTCCACCCTAAAAGAATATTGACAACAAATATGACAAGGCAAGCATAGATGTAGTGAATCAATCATTTACTTGTGAGCTTACTAGGACAAGTATGTAGAATTGTAACTGCAGTAAGAGACCGTCCAAAATCTGAATGAAGAAATTTGTCTAGCACTTATTGTTTGCAACTAATCGACGTGAATAATTGGATATTATATCGAGTAAGAAAGACAAGTAAAATCGTCAACAAACCTGGCTTGCAGTAGTAATTTGGGTCAATGTCACTACGACCAATGATCCAAAATTACTAGTTTCTGTTTCGAGAGCCGGAATTTTGAAAACCTTGTGAACTTTAGAGGTACTAAAGATTACCAAAATACATATGAACCATTAAGTGTAGGTAGCACTGAGCACACAACAAACCCTAATGATAGTACTGCCTAATGAGTAATGAATCAATTAGAAAATGGGTGATGAGGAGTGGCTGCTGAGTGTTGAGGACGTATCTCAGGATAAATAGGGTTGGCTTGGTGGGTGCTGCACGCCTGAGCCTTGAACGGACTGGGAAGGTAGGCACGGCGGCACGCCCAGGCAGCGGTGACGCTGTTTGGCGAGCGGCTCCTGGCCTCCTGTTAGTCCGGCGTCTCCTCCTAGAGTCATGCCGTCTGGGGACGGCAAGTCGCCGGCGAGGCAGGCGGCTGGGGGCGAGTAGAGATCGGAAGCGCGCAACAGAACAGAGGGGAATCGGGGCCTGGGACGACCCAAAATCCCAGGGTTGGCCGGCCCACCGTGGCACCCTGTAGAGATACATACCCGAGCGGCGAACATGCATTTTCGAAACTAATTTAGGAACATTTAGCTGACCAATTAAACAACTCTGTTTTAATAATATCAGATTTGTATTTGAACAACTAAGCTTGTTTAGCTTGATGGGTGGAGAAGTGTTATTATGACACGAAGCACGTATTCTGATCGTATAGTGATCATAAAAGGGGGAAACTCTAAGCATATTTTTTAAGCAAAAGAGGCTTTCCCCTCTGATTTCTATTAAAGAAACCACCACGGAACCAACATGATCAATTAAACCCTAAGCATGATCAATTAAACCGTATTATGGTTGTGCCATGACAGATTTGAAGCTACAAACCGGAAAAATGATATTTATCATCCATTGTTTGCTTCGAACTAAGAACTAAATTCTAAGGGCTGAAAAGAAAGTAGAGTAACCAAGGTAAGATCTATTTTCTGGTTGAGATCAAAAAGTTGTGGAGATATGAAGTACCACCTCTCTTGCGGTGCCGTGTAGGCATCGGGGGTGCGATGGCTGTCGGTGGCATTGAAGTAGATCTGCGACGGTAGACGGGTGCATCAGGGGATAAGTCCCGTTGCGGTGGAAGAGAAGGTCGAGTGAGCGGCCCCAACAAAGAGGACGACGGCGCGGATGAAGCGAGAGGACGCGATGCAAGGCTATTGGTCCATCGCCGTGGATAAGAAACGTCCATCTCTAGAAGTGGACAACGCGGTCTTGGTAGGCGCTCCGGCATGGTGGAGGACGGTGGCAATGGATGTGGTGGAGGACGGCAGCGATGGATGGGGTGGCGGACGAAGGCTGGTGTGGGGATGGGGTGTTCTAGCGCGGACGGTGTATGAATGGGAAAATGGAGGGAGAGGTACGGGGAACCATATTTCTGGGACGCGCCTGTCTGAAATATGGGAAAGTTACGAACTTAGCCCTCGTTTAAAATTTGGATGTCTCGTCGGTTGGGGATAGGACGGTAATCTCGCATCTCGCCAATATTTGCCTAGAGCGATTTCGGGCGAGGAGAGGGTGGTTGGCGCCCATGGTTGGCGCCCACGGTTGGCGCCCACGGTGTATGAACAGGGCTGACAGGTAGGGCGGTTGTGTCATGTCTGAGTGAAGTTACAAACCTGCTCCTATTGAAAATATTTGCCTACATTGATTTCGGCTGAGTCAAGTTTGTTTTCCCGCCCACCATGTATGAATGGGGAATGGAGGGAGAAACAGAGGTCTTTCGGACGAGCTTGAATCAAATGAGTTTTGCCCCCGATGTTTGACGCCCACCGTGTCGGAATGGGCTCAGAGGCGGTCGTGTCACGTCTAATTAAAGTCTAACCTACCCCTATTTAGATCAATGGAAATCGGGCCGATGGATTGTCCGTGTAATGGGTAGACAGTAATTTCCATCTCCCGAACACTTGGCTTCAGGCAGCCGACGTGGGAGTGGACATTTTGCTGCTTCTTTCGAATTTTGGGACAATAAGCATCCACATTTACCCTGTCAACTAAATTCGAATCCATTTTGTATTCCTATATGAATCTTTATAAATCATTCTATGTGTTTTTATATATCTTCAAAAGGACGACAAAGATGTATTCCGTTGTCATATATGAATATGGTTTACAAATGCCGATACTCAAATTCAGAAACTAGAATCCAGTTTAAGGTGAATTCGAATATTTGGAACACTTCATGTCCAACTCAAATGTCACACGCAACATAATGTGTACTCCCATTTAGATATATACACAAGCGATGTATCAAGATTCAAATACCGAGTCAATCAACCAAGAATGTACAGAACTAACAGACATATAAACACTTATAGAGTATATGAATCAATAATATCAACTAACATACATAAGCCAGGCCACTGTACTTTTTTTGGCTACAACAACATCCTTTTTTTAGCCAACATCTTGGCCCTTTCCGATGCCTGCCACTTATGGTCCATCTATACTACTACTATTGCTGAATGCACATATAGCCCGATTAGCATATTTGTAGGTCTGGCACAGCAATCCAAATGAAATGTCTCCGAGTCTTATCAATTAATACAGACTTGTGCTCAAATAAAATTACAAACCAAAAAACAAAAAAAAACAATTATTACATGATCTCTAAAACAAATGGTTTGATTGATTACATGAACAGACAACACAAAGGTTATTCAACTATGGAAAGAACATTTCACCTATGATTTACCAAGTAGGAATTTAATTTCCTTTTTTCCTTCAGGACCTTAACAATCTGGTCAGTCTCAGCTTGCTTCGTTTTGAAATCCACCAAATATTTAATGATTGTCTTGAGTACTGCTTGTGATTGTGCTGTTTGCTTCCTCAACATGCCAACTTCATCTCTAAGTGCAGAAGCAGAATCTCTTTCTACCACTAGTTTAGCGTCTAGAGCATCAGCAGTTGGCAATTCATACGATTGGGCCGGTGCCACTGCTGTGGGATGATGCAACGTCCATGGGGACCTCGCTCTTTGATCTTGGGCTAACCTGTTTTGCCATTAAAGTTCCGATTGGATTCAGAAAAGTTGAAGTTAGCAAAACATCTCAATTGGGAGTTATAACAGCAAACTAGTTAAACAAACAAGGAATTAAAGAGTTTCAATTGGATGCTGAAAAGTAGTTATTAACATCATTGTAACCCGCTGTTGCAGCAGCAAAGCAGTTAAACAAACAAGTAGATATTTAAGTTAAGGCAAACAGTAATTCTTAACAGTAAGTATCAAACACATAGATAGGCGCAGTCTACAATATGATTAACAGGCTGTGCCATTATGTAATCAGTAGCAAACTAAATTAATCCAAGCAAGGTAATTGAACAATTTTGCAATAAGTGGCTAACTAAAATTCCGAGAAGCAGGTAACTGGACTTACGCTAGTTCTTTGTACAGGCACACTGCACTTCTTTTTCTCTTACAAGGTTGTACGAAGGAGTCCATGGCATCAATTGCTTGGATACGCAGTCCCAATACTTATTTCTTCCCACACTGCATGGGTAAGTCGAATGGTTAATTTGGTAAGATGGTGCATCCTTGATATGTTATATGAGGACGTGTAGTCAGACTAGTTGTAGCCAAACACATCACACTAGCTTTTACTGTATATATTTCATGCGATTACTTTTGGCATATCGAGATCTAAGCAATCTACAATAGAATGAAAAGACTGGCATCCTTCACATTATTGGCGAACTTAGTTCATAGAAACAAGCAATTCAACCATTCTATGGGTAAATCAAAAGCGCCACTAGAATATTTTTCACTATCCAATCATACACGCAAAAAGGGGCGACACCACCATAGGGGCTGGTATGGGTGGCCGCCTCAGGTGTCTGGAAAGTGTGCACCTAGTTTGAGTTGTCCAGGTTGGCCCATGCTAGTTTTGTTCGTCCCAACGCACGAGCAGACCATGTAAAAAATGAAGAAAAATGTTTCAATTTGGATGGGCCAATAACATAAGTGCAAGGCAGGCCCTATAGCAGGCTCACGGCCCAAACGAGCACCTCCCATATCAATCGACAGCAGGAAAAATCCCAATTCATTCGCTCCAGCCTCCAGTCTGGTTCGCTCCTAACCTAGCCGCTGCTGGAAAGACCCACACAACACTTCCTCGCGCCCTCGTTGGAGGGCGGTCGCCAGGCTTCAAGCGAACATAAGGACAAGAAGATGAAGATCCAACCCTGGGTGTAGCCTGCGTGGGAGGCAGCGGCGGCAGCACGGGCATGGCATCGAGCTTGCACAAACGGACAGTCGCAGCTTGCAAGAGTAGCATGCACAACGAGCAGGTACATCACATCCCTGATTATATCTAATTCAACTCTTCAATTTCTGGCCAATAGTTAAACCTGAGATGTTGTAAAACTGCTTGTATGTAGGGAATCTATGAGAAAATGAAACCAATCTCTACTTATTTTATAACTCCCCCAATCAATACTGAACTGACTGAATCTGATGTATCTAATCAAGTTTCCGGTGCAAACATACAAGCTCATGTTGTTCTTGAGCCTGAAGTGTCTAATGAACAGACTGCTAATGAAGGACTTGATGCAAACATTTTACATGCTCCTGGTGATGAACATATAGTGTCTAATGAGGGATCTAATGCAAGCATTTTGCAAGCTCATTGAAGGATTTAGTGTCTAATGATGATCTACTATGTTGAGAGAGACAGAGATTTGCAGGCATTGATGACAAGCAAATTATAGTGCATTTTCATAGCTTGAGGAAGCGTCGAGGCCATCTACCAGAAAGTCCATGTATCATGACAACATAGCATAAATACTTTTCTAATCTGTTGTTTGAAACTATTGGCATACTTGTGCAGGATAGATATATTGATATGCAGTTTGCGCACTGTTTATGCATGCAATTACACTTCGATATTTTTAGCCAGAGAACGAATAATTCAAGCAGGTACAGACCATGTTTGTATTCCTTGTACACCATGTTGCATTTTGTGTTTTTTGGTGCTTGCATCATTTAGTGTTTATAATCTGAACTACTTTGGATCATTAGCTGGTTTTCAAAGTGCATGTAGCTTCACATTCTGAAGTTATGTTGATTTCCGGAGTGCAAGTGCCTTCGTATTTTTTAAGTTAAATGTTCGCCCCTGGTAACTTGAATTCGTGGATTAGCCACTGCACACAAATCATACACGAATGCCAGTACGAATTAAATGAAATGCAAGGACTTACGCTAGCTCGTTGTACAGGCTCACTGCAGCTCTGCTTGCGCTTGGGATGTTCCATGTACAAGTCCATGTTACCACTTGCTTGGATGTGCATGCCTTGTGCTCCTTGCATCCCCCTCTGCATTTTTGACACGGCGAATGGTTGATCAAATAAGAGGAATCGACCTTGATGTTGTACCGGAGGACATATACTTACAAGGTTATACGGGTGTGCAGGATGTGTACCAGATCCCGTAGCGCTGTCATGCTTCACTAAAAAATGGATTTGCTTGTTTCAGATGATATCCCCGGAAGAAATAAGAGTTAAAGTCAGAGTTGCATAAGCGTGTAAGCTAATAGAGCAGTGAAAGGATATCCAAACATCGTCGGAACAATGCACAAGGGTGTGATGTGTGGATACCTAGTTTGGGCCAGCGTTTGGGCATGCTCGCCTAGCTAGAGTGCGGGTCACTTCAAAGCCGTTGAGGGTGATGCGCTGGCGTTGGCTGGCCGTGCACTGATGCAGATCTTGAGTCGCAGTGGAGCGCTACAATGCGGTGGACGAGACCGTTGGTGAATCCCCAACGGCCTCAGGGGGCGGAGGTGCCATGATGTGCTCGGTGAAGTAGCCCCGGTGAGCTGGGAGACGGCGTCGGTGAAGCGCACCTGATGCGGTGGAACTCGGTGTCTGTGAGGCACGTCGGTTGCAGCGGCCGATGTTGTCGTTGGACCACCGGTGCGGTGGACGAGGGCGTAGATGAGGTAGCTCCGGTGCGGTGGTGAAGCGCGACCGTCATCTTCGTCACCGCCGTCCGGCACAGAGGTGGGGAAAAGTGGGGAAAGAGACGAGACGAGGGGCGATTCGAGGGTTGACGGTGAATTAGGGATTTGAGCAATCTGGGCGCGGAAGGAGACGGTGGAGAAGAGAGTTTTTGCAGGGCTGGAATTGGGGCTGCCAGATATTTCAATCTGAAATGTGGAAGCGCGAACTTATATTGTCGTCGTCCTTTTTTTGGGGGGAGGGGGGTGGGTGGCTGGGTGCTACTCGTCCGGTCGACACACGCGACCACCCCGACAGGACTATGCTTCGGTGCCTTAAAGCACCTGCCTTTGTGTCCATGACATGTGGGCCCAACAGGTGGCTGGCCCACATGTAAGTGACCCAAAGGTAGTTTCCTTTAAGGCACCGAAGCAGCGTCCACCCCGACACGACCCTGGTCTGCCTGGTGCGCCTACATTTGAGAATGCAAACGAATCTTCCTTCATTTGCAAACGAATCTGTATGTATTACCATGCCCGTGTTTTGCTTGCAATAATTAGTCAATCGAAACGAGATACTCCATCCGTTCACTTTTGTAAGTCGTTTCAGACAACTTAAAATGAACTGTTTTGCACATTGTCTGAAATGTCTTCAAGGTCTTATAAAAGTGAACAGAGGGAGTACTATAAATTAATTAATGAGGAGTTATTTGAAAAAAAATCGAAACGGTACCCACGCTAACGTGGATTAGAGTGTGTGTCACATAATTAGTTATTTGAATTAGAGTGTGTGTCACGTAGTTAGTTATTTGAATTAGAGTGTGTGTCACGTAGCGATCTCCAATTCTAACATGGATTTCACATTTCACTGTATCCACACTACTTTTTAATACAAATTCATATGTATATGATGAACACCATGGTAGTGAGAAAACTTTTGGATGGATTCGAACATATGACCTACAAAATAGCACAACAAACTGAGTCAATGTCAACTTTTCGAAACTTAGTATGGCACAAATTCGAAATAATTACCCGTATGCCTGGTCCTTGGTTCAAATCTTACAATGTACACCGAATTGAAACATCGATATTAAGTCTCGTACTATGTACATTCAAATGTTGTTTTTAGCCCCCCTGCAGAAACGCTACATACTTCCTGTATCGGTCAATCTTCCTCTCCTAACCACCTTAGGAAGCTATCGGTTTCCAACACACGTTCATTCTTTCTCTCCATGTTTCGATCTCCAAGTCTCTCAACTACACAACCCCTTTTTCCACTCTGTTACCAAATGTATTTACCTCACACACCCGCCATTGCACCCCATATCGAGCTCTCTCTCTCTCCCCCCTCTCCCTCTCACCCTCTCGCGCTAAATACATGCATTGCCTATCTAGCCCGCCAACCTCTCGTGCGCACGCACGCACGTCGTATATCTAGGTCACTCCCTCGAGACTGTCTCACTCTTTCTTCTGCACGGCGGGCCACACTCGCTCAATCTCGCTCTCTTTATCTGAGTCTCGTTTAACCTCGTTTTCTTTCACAAACAAATGATATATCTCCCTGTTCGGGCCTCGATTGACACACTCTATACTCTCTCACGCAGATTTTCTATCTAGGTCAGTCCATCCAAGTTGCCACCACTCTTTCGACCTCATGGTGGGCCAGGCTCACTCAATCTCGCTCTCTCTCTCCGTATGTCTCTATTGACCTCGCTCTTTCTCGGACAAAAACGATATATCACCATGTTTGAGCCCAATTCGACCTATTCACATTGTATACTCTCTCACGCACATCGTCTATCTAGGTCACTCTCTCCAACCCGTCTCACTCTTTCGATCGCACGACGACCCTATGTGATCGTTTGATCTTGCTTCCTCCCACGCACAAAATATATCTACACGTCTGTGACTGGATCATCTCTCAAGCTCTATCTTACAGCCCTCACCCTTGCCAAAAAGCTCAATCGGACAATATCTCTCCAGAGCATATATATTTGTTCAATGAATGTCGGACCACACTCACTTTGTCTCTCTATCTATATGTCTCTCGATTGACCTCGCTTTCTCACACCGTATCTTCCACACGTTGAAGCTACTACCTCTCCATCCCTCACAAAGCTGGAGCTATTTACATTGCGAGGGGCACTCCAACCTTGGATTAATTTGTGTAGGCATTTATTCCGGTTGGTTTAGATTATATTTTCGTAGCATTCGTCCCACAACTACTCCAAACACCGTTGCAACCCACACAACTCCCCTAGTTGATTTCCCTCTGGCTCGGTCATCGCTCTCTCGCACGTCTTTTCTCGCCTTCAACGTCGCACCATGGTATTATTGAAAAAACTATGTTGTTATCTTTAATTATTATAAATAAGCTACAAAACTACACACTGATAGTCCACTTGGAATGGAACAAATTTCGACCCACAAATTAAAGTGCTACAAATTACACACCGAGGGGACCACATGTCATGAAACAAGTTTGGACCCATATACAAATTAAAAAAATAAAGGACGAGGATCGAACATGCGACCAGGCCTTCAAGCCGCACGTCAATGGGCAACATACGTAGAATAGCAATGTTTGTTGTACCCCCTTTGTTTACATAATGTTTTTATATTACCACAGCCTAATTAATGGATAACATGTAATATTATTTTTAGTACTATTCACCTTCACTTACTGGTGGGTTCCATGTGTGCTCTCTCTCTCTCCTCCCCTTCCGCGTTTAGACGCACAGGCAAACAGGAAGAACTCGCGGGCGATGTTGCCGTTGACCATATCTGGACGCGTTCACAAGTCACGGCACCAGTTTCACGTACTAGCAGCACTAGTCAGTGTGTACATGCAATGCACGTTAATTTGGAAGTATATTAAGTGCATGCGGATATTAACTACTAGGATATTATTTGCGTGTTGTCATGTGATTAGCACTATTTTTGGCATGAAATTAACTGCACGCTAAACATGTTGAGCGCTCAACATTGAAGCAGTCTAGGTTGTTGGATGACAAGGAATACATGTGGCTTGATGCGTTTTATATTTAATTTGATACGGCTCTAGCAGAACATTCAATCGATCAAACCATACATTTTGTTCAGTCTAACTCCGACTTTAAATTATACGACGATCGATATAAAATAAACGAAAATGATAAATGTTCGGATTTTAAGCATGGCAATCCGAACGTTTTTCATGGCAAATTTAGATTACGCGGCGGCGGCGGGGCGTCTCGCGGTGGGAAGCGGCTCCTCTGCCGTGCTCTGTGTGTCGTCGGGCCACTGACCAACGGCGACGGCGACGTCATGCGCTGTTGTTGGCGTACTCCTGGATGTTGGCCTAGCTTCAAGGAAGGCCAAAATGTTCTGGACTTTAGAGCGAGTCAACTGGCGGGAGGAGGCGACTGGCGTTGATGCAAGGAAGCGGTTGACGGCGGCCATCCATGCCGCTGAGGGGGGCACTGGCACCCGCGCGGGGACAGGCGCTGTCAACGGCGCGGCGGAGACATTTGTGTGCACAGGAACCAGCACGGGTGCGCATGTCAGTGCACGCGCAGGCACATGCGCTGGCAGGTGCACGGGCACCGGCACGGGCGTGCGCGTCAGTGCACACGCAGGCGCATGCGCTGGCAGGTGCACGGGCGCGTGAAAGTCGGCGGGGACCTCGTGGAACCCCGTGGGATCAAGCTCGGCGACAATGTGCGGTTCCCGGCCCATCAATGCCACGGGGATGGGCGCTGGCGCAGTCGGGGCGACGGGAGACGGAACGGGAGCAGGGACAGGCGCGGCGTCTTCCCGCAAGGCCAGTTCAAGCTCGTCCCAAAGCGACTTATGTTCTTGAGACTCCGGCTGGGTGTCTTCCTAAGGAAACTAGAACACTAAGGGTAGACCATCGTGATGCGGCATGGCGTACGTTTAGGTCAGGCTAGTTGGAGCTAGACGACAGGAGAATCGGAGAGGAAGAGAGAGGATTGTAGCGATACCGGGTAGTGTGCGGTTGATTTTAAACTGCGGCGCCGGCGACATTAAAAGTGGGAGCAGTTGGGACGACGGTGGGCGGCGGAGCCTGGTCAAAGGGCTCACCTCCCGGTGAGCCTGCACAGCGGCCTGCTCGCACGCCTCCCTGACAGCCGGCGCAGCTGTCTGCTCACATGCCCCCCGTTGACTCACACGCTTGCTCAGACGGCACCTCCCGATGAGAAGTGGGGACTCGTGGCGGCGCGTAAACGCCCACGGTTTCAATAGTGAAAGCATTCACCTTAACGTGACAGGTCTTTGTTCCAAAATACCTTGGCTCTTCATTTGTGCAACTTGTCATAAGCAGCTTGTCTCAAATTGAAGAAAAAACTTACGAAGTAATATTTGTGCCATATCACGTGACCATGCTTAGTTTCAAGAATTTATGCTCACTTTTGGATTTTCAGAAATTTAAGATCCAGGATTCGAAACAATATCATAACCTGCATCATACAATAAATTTTCAAGCCGTACATCTGTCCTGTTGTATTTCTTGAGAAAGGATTTGGTCAAACATTTTGCTTAGTTAGACTTCAGACAAGTTATATATGCAGAGTAAAAGGATAATCCCTCCGTACCAGTGCAGTCGGATTTCGGGTTCCGGCAGACCCTTGAGGTTCGAACACTGGGGTGCACGCGAAGATTTCGCCTCCCACCTACCTGCACCCCTCCGCCTCGGTAAGATCTAAGCAATGGAAAGGGCAACACGAATGACACAGGGTTTATACTGGTTCGGGCCACTATTGTGGTGTAATACCCTACTCCATTGTGTGGTGTGGTGGATTGCCTCTTGGGCTGATGATGATGAACAATACAAGGAAGAACAACCTCGCGAGGGTCTGCTCTTGGCTGGGGTGATGAACTGCTGGGAGGAGTTCAGTCACCCCTCTCTCTCTCTCTCCTTTCTTCGTCCCCCTTGTTATGTGGGTGGCTGGTCCTATTTATAGAGGCCCTGGTCCTCTTCCCAAATATCGAGCGGGAAGGGACCAACAATGGCGGGCTAATTTGAAGGGGGACAGCTAGTACTAGATATCTTGACAAAAGTAGTCTTCGCCTGCACAAAGCTCTGGTGGTGACGCCGTCTTGGGCTCCACAATGACTTTCGTATTGCAGTCCTCCTGGTCTTGGTCTTGTTGCACCGAAACAGCAACCTTTGCCTGATGCCTCGATACTCCGCGGCTGCGCTTGCTCCCTTTGCACCAAAGAGGAAAGGAGGACGCTGCGCGGGCTGGCACCCGCCTGGCGCCTTTGGTCGTCATGGCTTGCGTCACGGGCACCTCATGAGGTACCCCGCCTTGATCTCTCCGCCTGCTAGCGAGCCAGCCTGATGAGGCCGTGCCTGAGGAAGCTCCACGTAGTCCGCCCCGTGAGGCTTGGCCCCTCGCGAGGGTCTTGGGTCTGTGTTGGTGAAGATGGGCCGTGCTAGGCCACCCTTTGAGCCACGTCGCAGGCCGCAAGCAGGCAAGTCTGGGGACCCCCGTTCCCAGAACACCGACAGTAGCCCCCGGGCCCAAGGCGCGCCCGGACTTGGCCGTGCATGGAGGCGGAAGGGAAAGAGCGAAGCGCCGCGAGCCCTAACAGCCTGCGGCCTTGGGCGTCGTGTGGTGGTTGATTGGACGTGGGCGTCTCCACTTCCCTATGGCGCCTCGGCAACCGCACGGATTGGACTAGTCCCTGCATGTGAAGCGGGTCATGATTACCTGTGATCGTGGAGGTCGACGGTTGGCCTTCGCCGGCCATAAGTACGGAACGGCACGCGCCCTTCCAGTTCATCCCCCTTGCTTCTCCTTCTTCATGGCCCTGTCGAGGAGGTTCTCGGCCGCAGAGAAGGGGAAGGCTCTCCGGGTTGAGCCTGCCTCTTCCCCGCCCAAGCGCGGCCGAGGGCGCCCTCGCAAACATCCTGTGGCCACCACGGCAGCTCCCCGCGACCGTGGAGACGATTTCCAGTGCGGTGACGGGCGGATCGCTGCAGCCGGGGGCGCGCTCCGGTCGCGCGTCCCCCTAGGCCGCGCTTTCGCGCTACAGAGGTGCTGCCGGAGTTCGTCGTGTGGTCGGCGGAGCCGACTAGCACCCGGCTTCCGCTTCCTCCTCGGCGAGCTC
Organism: Triticum aestivum; assembly: GCF_018294505.1. Classification (NCBI taxonomy): domain Eukaryota; kingdom Viridiplantae; phylum Streptophyta; class Magnoliopsida; order Poales; family Poaceae; genus Triticum; species Triticum aestivum. The sequence goes on from NC_057794.1 coordinate 433,011,895, forward strand.
CCTGCCGGCACTCCGGGCGGCCTCTGGCTTCAGGACGACGGCTGTTGCAGCCGGGCCTCATGGGCTTCACTAGAGATCTCCGCAGCCGGGAGCCTGGCCCTGGCCTGCGGTTGGCAGACGTTTGCCCGCGCGCGTGGCCTGAGCCGTCTCTGCACCCTGCACTTCAAGTTTGACGGTGATGCCACCCTCTACGTGAGGGTGTTTGGGAAAGATGGTCACCGCGCAGGGTGCTGCCCCGAGGACGACGACCGCGGCCGGGAACCCAGCTCCGGCGACGATAGGGAAGATAGCGCTTGCATGACTAGCGGCGCTCGGGGCTCCCCAAGCTTCTTCGGTTCTTCTTTAGGCAGCAACTCTTCCAGCGGGGGCCGTGGTCAGCCTCCACGCCGTCGCATCTGCTTGGGGGGTGGTAGCGTGTCTACCCGCCGTCGCGCCCCGGTGAAGCGTGAGAGGGAGTCTGCCTGAGCCCCGGAGGCAGCTCGAGTCCTCCCCGCAGGCCGGTGTGAGGCAAGCTGCACCTGATCTGTTCTTTCTTTTCCTGTTTTCCTGCGTAAAAAAGACAGTAGTGTGGAGCCCCGCGGGGGCGTGTTTGGGTTATTGCCGTTAATCATCGTTTTGCTTCCGTTATCGTGCCTTCCGGCTATGTGCCCGCGTGTGGATAGTTCTCAGCCCCTGCCGTGGGGGGGCGACCGACCCAGGCCCTGTGTTCGTGTCGCGATGCCCATGGGGCGCGGACTGGAGGGGTGCTCCTGTAATGGACCCAGGTCGCGAACCCTTTGAACGACTAGAACGGGAACACTCGCGAGGGCGCTCGGCAGTCCCCCCTCGCGAGGCCTTGCATAAGAGAAAACGAGGCAGGAGAGTAAAAAGTCGAAGAACCACAAGCCAAAGACGGCAACAACTTCAATAAAACTTTGAATGAGAAGGAACAAGCCAACTGCGGAAAGCAAATGAAAAGACGCGTTCGGCACCTAATCTAGTCTTCGACGTCTTCTCACCAGCGCGGAGCTAAGTGCTGCCACTGGGCATGGGAGGGAGCCCCAGGGCCTGAGGTCGGCGCTCCTGAGACTCCGGGGCGTGTACAGCCCCAACTCATTATTACGTGAGAGTGTCACGGGCGGCGAGCTTCACAGGCGTTGGCCTTCTTCACAGGCTCCGGGCCTTTTTTCCAAATGCGATAGCTTCATAGGCATTCGCCTTCTTCACAGGCTCCGGGCCTTTTCCAAAACGCGACAGCTTCACAGGCATTCGCCTTCTTCACAGGCTCCGGGCCTTTTTCCAAACGCGATAGCTTCACAGGCATTCGCCTTCTTCACAGGCTCCGGGCCTTTTTCCAAACGCGATAGCTTCACAGGCATTCGCCTTCTTCACAGGCTCTGGGCCTTTTTAGGGGTAGAACCTCCGAAGGTGCTGAATGT
>NC_057794.1:433013731-433039263 GCF_018294505.1 Triticum aestivum
CACAGGCTCCGGGCCTTTTTCCAAACGCGATAGCTTCACAGGCATTCGCCTTCTTCACAGGCTCCGGGCCTTTTTCCAAACGCGATAGCTTCACAGGCATTCGCCTTCTTCACAGGCTCCAGGCCTTTTCCAAAACGCGACAGCTTCACAGGCATTCGCCTTCTTCACAGGCTCTGGGCCTTTTTCCAAACGCGATATCTTCACAGGCATTCGCCTTCTTCACAGGCTCTGGGCCTTTTTAGGGGTAGAACCTCCGAAGGTGCTGAATGTTCCATGCGTTCTGGACTGGCACCCCCTCCTGAGTCTCCAAGCGCGCGGAGCCGGGCCTGGAAACATGAACAACCTTGAATGGGCCCTCCGACATGGGAGAGAGCTTGTGCAGTCCCTCCCTGGAGAGAACCCGCCTGAGCACGAGGTCTCCTACCTCGAGAGTTCTGGGGTGGATGTTGCGACAGTGGTATCATCACAGTGCTTGCTGGTACCTTGCCGCTCGCAGCGCGGCTTCTCGGTGACGTTCCTCCCCCAGCACGAGGTCCATCCCCCGCATGGCATCCTGCTGCGCCTCGTCGAACGCCAGGACCCGTGCGGAGTGACGTCTGACCTCGTGAGGGAGGACCGCTTCGGCTTCGTAGACCAGGAAGAACGGGGTCTCTCTAGTCGGCTTGGTCGCGGTTGTGCGGATGGACCACAACACGGACTGAAGCTCATCGTACTAGCCTCTGCTGCAGGCCTCCAGCTTCTTCTTGAACGTCCTGGTCTTAAGGCCCCTCAGGACCTCTGCGTTGGATCGCTCGGCCTGGCTGTTGCTTCGGGGGTGCGCCACCAAAGTGTAGCATATCTGCGTTTCAAGGTTAGCACAGTATGTTTTGAAGAGGTTACTGGTGAATTGCGAACCGTTGTCTGTGATGATGCGGTTCGGCACCCCGAACCGGCTCACGATGCCCCTGATGAACTTGACCGCGGAACCCGCGGGGATGGTGCGGACGGCTTCTACGTCAGCCCACTTGGTGAACTTGTCCACGGCGACGTAGAGGTAGCGGTAGCCCCCCCGGGGCTCGGGGGTCTCCAAGCCGGCGGGTTGTGCCGACGCCGCTGTCTTGAAGGCGAGCTTGAGTACCCGCAGTGCGTCTCCGGTGTCCCCGCGCACGGTAAGGACACTGCTGCTCCCGGGCATCTTCATGAGGTTGTACGCTGGGTGCGTCACGGCCATGAACCGGGCCAGTGATGGGTAGCCGAGGATGGCGTTGTAGGGGATGCCGATGGGGGCGATGTCGAAGTCGACCAGCTCCGTGCGGAAGTTGTTGTAGGTGCCAAAGGTTACCGGGAGCCGGACCTGTCCCAAGGAGCTGGATGATCCGCCCCCAACGCCTGAGAAGGGCCGGCTGGGTTGCAGCCATTCCAGGGGTATGCAGAGGAGGTTGAAGGCCTTGACCGAGAGCACGCTGAGGCCCACACCGCCATCGATGAGAGTTCTGGTGATGGCCACCTGGCAGATGGTGGGGGTACACAGCATGGGGAGTGCACCCGAGCAGGCCGAGTTGGAGGGGTGGTCCTCCGAGCTGAAGGTCAGGCCAGCCTTGGACGCCGCCCGGTCCGGGGGAGCCCCCTGCCGCGTGGAAGCGGCGCTGACCCGATGGATGAACGGCTTGACGTGGTTACTTGTAGGCGGCGCCTGCGAGCCGCCCAGCAGGGCCGCGACGACCGGGGGTGTTGGTGTAGCGCGACGGGCGGGGAAGAGGCTGCAGGGCTCTTCCCAAGAGGCCCCGGAGGTTGCCGGCAGGTGGAGCAGCCATGGGCACGGAGCGCCGGTGAGGGCCATGGGGAGCCAGTTGGCCATGACCCTATCGTCACCTCCAGCTTCGAGGGGGGCCTCCTCGCTCGCCGGCAAGAAGGCCAGTGGATCTGCCGCGCTGCCGTAGCGCGGCGGCGTCGTTGGCCAGAACTTGTCTGGCCACCGTACCCGTCGCAGGGCTGGGGCCAGGGCTTGGAGCCCCCTGGGCCCCGTGTTGGCGCCGGCGGCCGGAGCGGGCAACGCGCTACTCATCGCGAGGCAGGTCATGGTGGTGGTGGAAGGGGAAACTCCGGTGCACCCCTACCTGGCACGCCAAATGTCGGATTTCGGGTTCCGGTAGACCCTTGAGGTTCGAGCACTGGGGTGCACGCGGAGATTTCGCCTCCCACCTACCTGCACCCCTCCGCCTCGGTAAGATCTAAGCAATGGAAAGGGCAACACGAATGACACAGGGTTTATACTGGTTCGGGCCACCGTTGTGGTGTAATACCCTACTCCAGTGTGTGGTGTGGTGGATTGCCTCTTGGGCTGATGATGATGAATAATACAAGGAAGAACAGCCTCGCGAGGGTCTGCTCTTGGCTAGGGTGATGAACTACTGGGAGGAGTTTAGTCACCCCTCTCTCTCTCTCCTTTCTTCGTCCCCCTTGTTCTGTGGGTGGCTGGTCCTATTTATAGAGGCCCTGGTCCTCTTCCAAAATATCAAGCGGGAAGGGAGCCAACAATGGCGGGCTAATTTGAAGGGGGACAACTAGTACTAGCTATCCTGACAAAAGTAGTCTTCGCCTGCACAAAGCTCTGGTGGTGACACCGTCTTGGGCTCCACAATGACCTCCGTCTTGCAGTCCTCCTGGTCTTGGTCTTGTTGCACCGAAACGGCAACCTTTTCCTGATGCCTCTTTACTCCGCAGCTGCGCTTGCTCCCTTTGCACCAAAGAGGAAAGGAGGACGCTGCGCGGGCTGGCACCCGCCTGGCGCCTTTGGTCGTCATGGCTTGCGTCACGGGCACCTCGTGAGGTACCCCGCCTTGATCTTTCCGCCTCCTTGCGAGACAGCCTGATGAGGCCCTGCCTGAGGAAGCTCCGCGTCGTCCGCCCCGCGAGGCTTGGCCCCTCGCGAGGGTCTTGGGTCTGTGTTGGTGAAGATGGGCTGTGCGGGGACCCCCTTTGAGCCACGTCGCAGGCCGCAGACAGGCAAGTCTGGGGACCCCCGTTCCCAGAATGCCGACAAGTGAATTTCCTGATATATTAAATCAAGTATTTGTCGGTGGGAACGACACCTATGGGATCACAAGAATCCCTACTACGGTTAGCGGGGCGCAGGGTCGTGAGAAGAGCGGATCTAACAGGTAGCACACGGTTCGTTTATCCAGGTTCGGGCCGCGAGGATGCGTAAAACCCTACTCTTGCTTTGGTGGATTGTATATGTGTGTTCTTGAGCTAGCTATGGGGCGTGAGGAGCTTCAAAAAGACGAATCCTTCCTCTGGTCGCCTCAGGCCTCCTTTTATAGAAAAAAGGGGTTGCCACAGTGGCACACAGGAGGTGGAAAGGGTACAGTGATGCGAGGTTATCCCTCGCATTACATGACAAGGCACATTTAATGCGTCTTGCTTAGGTGTCCTTACTTTATCGGGGACGGGGGAGAAACCTGTCTTGTCCGTCGCTGCTCCTTCTTGTGTCGACACGCGCCCTGGCCAGTGACGCCTGCGATGCCACGTAGGTAGGCAGGCAGCTGAGGTGGCGCAGTGGTGGGTCTTCACGAAGATCTGCATGCCGCCACGCAGGTGCCTGCCCAGCTGGTTGGGTCGGCAGCTGCATGCGAACAACGATGGAGGTTTAGTCGGCGTGGGCCTGATGGTGGCCATGCGGGTGTCCTCGGCAAGGGTCTTGCCGGGGCGCCTACTGTCATCCCCGGCAAGGCGCTTGCCGGGGGCCTTGTGGTCTTCCTCGGCTGGGATCCCGCCAAGGGTTGTCGTCTCCTTAGTGCGTATCTGATCTTGAATGTCTTCACAAAGATCTGCATGCCGCCACGGGGATGTCTCCCGAATCCTTGCCCTTTGGGGGCAGTGGACTCAAGGGTGATTTGCTCCGTAGGCGCGGGACGAGTCGCCGCGGCAAGGTTCTTGCCGGGGCTGCTAGAACTGTCTCCCAGCAAGGATCTTGCCGGGGGAGTCCGCTTCGTCCCCTTTGCTCTTCGTGGTCTTGGCCTTGGCGTCGTAGTTCTCTTGAGCTTCGGTCTTACCCTGGCTCACCTCCCTTGCCTTGCTTGGTGTGGTGGCGCTCGTGGCTCAGACTGCCCGTGCACAGTTATTGGGGTACAAAAAGTGTACCCCTCTTTTTGTACACCGACAGGAGCCCCCGGGCCTGGGCCACACATAAGCGCAACACATTGTTGGGCTAGGCCCAAAAACGGTGCGCGGGGAGGCGGGGTGGTTTTTACCGTGGTAAGATTCTTCGCGTGATGCGCTTCCCACGACTCCCGCGCGTGGCGCGGCGTGGGGAGGTGTGTGTGACGTGGGCAGCATGCGTGGGGTTGGTTCCCACAGGCATGCGTCACATCGTAGTAAAGGGGCGGTTCGCGCCTTCCCCATAAACGAAGGGAGGCGTGGAGGCGCGGCCCATTTACTGAATGGGGCTGAGGCGCGGTCTTCAAGGCGTCCACTCCCCACGATCACGGGGTGGGGAGTGGTCGTCTCACCCGTCCCCTCGGTTCTGCACGTCTGCCACGTGTCTCCCATGCGCCTGGGGTGGAAAACGGTGGAGGCGGGAAACCGGGCCGTCGCTGGTTGGGGCGGCGGGTCGGTCCTGGCTCCCTGCGCCTTCTGTATCTTGATTGGCCGAGCGGGGCGGCCAAGCCCCAACCCCGATCCTTTATAAAGAGCGGGAGGGGGGGATGGCGTCCCACATTCTTTCATCTTCTACTTCCTTCAGCTTCTGCTCCTCCCTTCCATCCGTCATGGAGAGAGGGAATCCCGGTCCTTCGACAGTGGCGGTGAGGGTCGCCGCTCGACAACGCGTCCCTCCTTCCCCTGCGCCTGCGGTGGCAGAGCCAGCCGCAAGGGGAAGGGGGAGGGGGCGAGGCCGTGGGTGAGGCCGGGGCGCTCGTGGAAGAGGAGGACGGGGCGGCGTGGCGGCCTCGCCTCCGCCAGCAGCTCCTCCTCCAATGGAGGACCATGTTGGGGATGACCCTTGTGAGTTCTTCGTCAGGCTGCGCCGGCCGCCGCGCCGTCACCTTCGTCTCCCGACTCCATTTGCGCGGGAGATGGAGCTGGATCCACCGGAATCGTTGCAGCTGCACATGAGGGGCTGCGGGATCAGTGGCACGCGGGTCCACGTCGACTTCCTTGCTCCTCACGTGATGTATCTCTATCGGGGATGGAAGACGTTTGCTCATATCCACCGCTTGACGGAGGGGCTCACTCTCCATTTTAAGCTGATGGAGGGTGGCCTTCTCTCCGTCAAGGTCTTCAGGTGCTTTGGGACCCGTGCAAGGTGCTGCGTGGAGAGCTCTTCTGATAGAGAAGACTCCTCCTCGGGCGGGAGTGACGAGGAGGACAGCGGCAACAACGACGAGGGTAGTAGGCGGCAGGATGACAGGTCCGATTAGGTGTCGGGTGCCGCTCCGTGCGGCTCCGGCGACCCCATCATCCGCGTCGCCGACTCCCTGAACTTCTCGGGGTCGTCTCCTTGGGAGGCTGGCGTTGGGAGGCTGTGAAAGAGGAAGAGGGCGGGCGGCAAGGCCGTCAAGTCAGAGTACACGGGCGCCGACGCCTTCGACGCGTGCTGACGTCCTGCCGCCTCATCTTCGAGCTCTGCTTCCGGCGCCGCCATCACCATCCAGCCTTTGGAACGCCACCAAGATGTTCTCTTAGCATCTTCTGCCACCCGTAGCTCGCCTAGGCACTCCTTTTGTCCCTTTCGCCTCCTTGACCTGCCTCCTGAGGAGAGGGACAAGAAAGGGATTACGGGCACCTTATCTCTTTTTAGTTTGTAAGCCTTTGGGCCTTTGTTGAATTTAAAACTTGTAATCCCATCATTCATGTTTTTCATTCCCTATGGACTGTACCTGAGTGGAATGTTTTTTAATGAAAAAGGGATGCTTGCCGGGCCATTTGTTTGCGGGTGGAACCCACGACAAGGAGTAAATCCTTGATATCTTCAAGATAAACATTTCCTTGCCCGGCAACAGGCCTTGCCGTCTCCCCACTTCGCTCGACCTTCCTCACGCCTTCGGCGGAGGCAGGGATGAGGCGGGTTCAGGCTCCTTGTTTCATCCTTTCGCTGCCGCGACTATGACCAAACTTGGCCCCAGGAACGAGCCCTAGGGCCTAGAGTTATGGGAGCATGGTAGCTTAGGGGAAAATGAGGTTTCACATACCTCAGTCCATAATGGAATGCATGATAAGGGATGAAGAACTTATCTGAAGCTGCAGTCCCCGGCAACCCTGGTTTGCAGTGGGCGAATCTTTGCTCTTGCAGCCCCTGGCAATACTGGCTTGCCGAGGACTAGATGCTGGTCTGTTCCTCTTTTTTTCTCCACAAGTGGTTCGGCACGGATATCTGTGTGTCTTGTGAACCAAAGAAGACAAAAGAAAGACAAAGAGACGCACACTCAACCTCTAAGATAGGGGTTAGTCACTGCTAAGCACTATCAACCCTAACTAAGGACGAGACTCGACCTAGCATGCATGCTATAACTTAGGGCGCCAGCGCTTCATTTACTTATGCTCAGGGTCTGCGCCTGGCTTTGTACATAGGGTTACATGCGTCATCGGCAAGGCTCGTACAAAAGGTGGCTTGCCAGGGGGCCCGGCAAGCCGCGCCTCATGGGTAAAACTTGCGAAGATGCTCAATGTTCCAGGAGTTACTCACCGGAATGGCATCTTCGGTCTCAGGCGGACTACGCCGGGCCTGGTGACTCGTATTACCCGATAAGGGCCTTCCCACTTTGGCGTCAACTTGTTGGAATTCTTGGCCGATTGAACGCGCCGAAGAACAAGGTCGCCTTCCTCAAAGCTTCGGGCATGAACCTTGCGGCTATGGTAGCGGCGCAAGGCTTGCTGGTAGCGCACTGCTCTCACAGCCGCCCGAAGACGATCTTCCTCAAGGAGCGTTGCGTCATCTTGGCGCAGTTGCTCTTGCTCAAGCTCATCATAAGCGAGTACTCGAGGTGACCCGTATATGAGTTCAGTGGGGAGAACTGCTTCTGCCCCATATACCAGGGCAAAGGGTGTCTGGCCGGTGGCTCGATTTGGCGTCGTTCTGATTGACCAAAGAACCGTCGACAACTCATCAATCAAGCGCCTTCCACTCTTGCGTAGCCTGTCAAAGGTCTTTGTCCTTAAGCCTCGCAGTACTTCAGCGTTTGCCCTCTCAGCTTGACCATTGCTTCATGGGTGAGCAACGGAAGCGAAACAAACTTTGCTGCCGAGTTCTTGGGTATATTGCATGAAGGTGCGGCTTGTGATCTGTGTACCATTGTCGGTGATGACCCTGTTGGGTACACCAAAACGACACACTAGTCCCTTGAAGAATTTGATGGCTGACTGAGCTGTGACCTTCCTCACTGCTTCCACCTCTGGCCACTTTGTGAACTTGTCGATTGCGACGTACAAGTACTCAAAGCCCCCGACAGCGCGGGGGAAAGGACCCAGTATGTCGAGCCCCCAGACCGAGAAGGGCCAGGAGAGAGGGTTTGAAGGGCTTGATCTGGCTGATGAAGTTTCTTTGAATGGAACTGACACGCTTCACACCTGGTGACTAGTGTCGTCGCATCCTTGAGGGTAGTGGGCCAGAAGAAGCCTTGCCGAAATGCCTTGCCGGCAAGGGCTCTTGACCCTATGTGGGATCCACATATGCCTTCATGTATCTCCGCCAACAGCCCCAGTCCTTCCTCTCGAGGGATACACTTAAATTTCACGCCGTTCGACCTCTTTCTGTACAGGACATCATCGACAAACTGGTACATAGTAGAGCGACGGGCTACTTTTTTCGCTTCTTCCTGCTCCTCAGGAAGTTCCCCTGTTTGGAGGAATCAGACGGTATGTTGTGCCCATGCTGGAGCCTGGGGCTCGACGGCGAGGACTAAAGGCATTTCCTCCTCTACAGGAGCGGCTGACTTGACGGCAAGAGCTTGATGCTCTGTCGAAGCTAGCCGTCCTGTGGCGGGCTCAGTGTCTCCAGCAACATCCTTGCCGGCGGCTCCGGGGAGCTCGGCGGGAAAGTACTTGCCGGGCCCTAATTTTCTCCTCTTGTTCTGCTCTGTTGATGGATCAATGGATGGCTGAGTTAGCCGAAGCACAAAGGTACCTGGTTCCACAGGTAGCTTGAGGGCAGCGTGTTTTGACAGGTAATCGACAATATCATTCTCCGCTCGGGGAACATATTCTGCCCGTATACCGTCAAAACGCTCTTCCAGCTTTCTCACTTCATCAACGTAGGCCTTCATCAACGGGCTCTGGTAATCCTTGTTGACTTGTTTGACGACAAGTTGCGAGTCGCCTCTGACGATGAGTTTCTTGATTCCGAGGTCCGCCGCGATCCTAAGACCGGAAAGCAGCCCTTCGTACTCGGCCGTATTGTTTGTTGACACCTGCCTGGGGAAGTGCATCTGGATCACGTACTTGAGGTGCTCTCCGGTGGGCGCGACAAGCAGTATGCCAGCCCCGGCGCCCTGTAAGGAGAAAGCTCCATCAAAGTACATGATCCAGTCACAACTTGCCTCCTTGCCGGGGAGAGCAGTCTCTTGGGATTCTTCGTCAGGCGTCGCGGTCCATTCTGCAACGAACTCCGCCAGGACCCGCTTTGAATCGTCGAGGTACTCTCAAACTTGAGGCAAAAGCTGGACAGTTCCAGTGCCCACTCTATGATCCTTCCCGTTGCGTCTGGATTGTGCAATATCCGTTGCAGAGGGAGGCGAGTGACGACAGTGATTTCGTGTGCCTGGAAGTAGTGACACAGCTTCCTCGAGGCCATAAGAAGGCTGAAGAACAGTTTCTGCACACTGGAGTACCTCGATCTAGCCCCCTGCAGGAGGGAGCTAACAAAGTAGACCGGGTGCTGCATCATTTTCTTCTTCGGCGGCACTTCAATTGGCTGTGTCGTCTCGGCATCGGTGGCATCGGGCTCCGTCGCTGGTATTACCTCATCATCAATTTCTCTCTGCGCCACTAGTGCAGCGCTGACCACCTGATTCGTTGCCGCCATGTACAGCAGCAACGGTTCCTGTGGCCTAGGCGCAACTAGTATTGGCGCGGAGGAGAGGTACCTCTTCAAATCTTGCAATGCTGCTTCGGCTTCTGGCGTCCACTCCATCGGGCCTGCCTTTTTCAAAATCTTGAAAAAGGGAAGGGCGCGCTCGGCAGACTTGGAAATGAACCTGCTCATGGCGGCAACGCAACCAGCAAGCTGACGCACATCCTTGACTCGCTTGGGCGCTTCAATCTGCTCTATAGCTTTGATCTTGTTCGGATTGGCCTCTATCCCACGCTGTGACACAAAGAACCCGAGAAGCTTGCCAGACGGGACACTGAAGATGCACTTCTCAGGGTTCAGCTTGAGATTGATCTTGCATAGGTTTGCAAATGTTTCTTGTAAATCTGATATGAGGGTTGCCCTGTTCTTGGTTTTGACCACTATATCATCCATATAAGCTTCCATATTTCTATGGAGCCGGGGTTCAAAACCAATCTGGACCGCCCTTGCAAACGTTGAACCAGCACTCTTCAACCTGAAAGGCATCCGTATAAAGCAATACGTACCACATGGGGGGTGATGAATGCCGTTTTCTCTTCATCTTCCCTTGTCATGAAGATCTGGTGGTAGCCGGAGTAGGCATCGAGGAATGACAACAGATCACACCCAGGTGTGGAGTCAACAATCTGGTCGATGCGCGGCAACGGGAAGGAGTCTTTGGGACAAGCCTTATTAATATCTGTGTAATCAATACACACCCTCCACTTCCCATTTGCCTTGCGCACTACCACCGGATTGGCCAACCACGTTGGATGGAGCACTCCTCTTACCAAACCCGCTCCTTCCAGTTTCCGTATCTCCTCTATGATGAACTCTTGTCGTTCCAAAGCTTGCTTTCTGACCTTCTGCTTGACGGGCCGCGCATGAGGACAGACAGCAAGGTGGTGCTCAATCACCTCCCCGGGAACGCCGGGGATGTCAGATGCTTGCCATGCAAACACATCGACATTCGCCCACAGGAAGGTAACGAGCGCGTCTTCCTATTTGTCGTCAAGGATGGAGCTTATGGTAAAAGCTCCTCCCGTGCCGTCCTCCTTGACAGAAACCTTCTTGGTTCCCGGCGGTGTGGCCCTGGACTTCTTGTTTCTGTCGGTGGAGCTCTCTGACACATCCTCGACGGGAGTGCTACACTCCGAAGAGGTGCACTTGCCGGAGTGCGTGCCTGAGGTCTTACAGGTCTTCTTCTTTTGCCTTCCCGGGGCTCCAACAGCAGGAGCAAGCGCCTTAGCAGTGGCGGTTGCTGCAACTGCTTGTTGGTAGAGCTGGTCAGCGCAAATTAGCGCATCCTTCTTGTCTGACGGGACGGTAATGATCGCCACAGGCCCCGACATCTTCAGGGTGTTGTAGGCGTAATGTGACGCCGCCATGAACTTGGCCAGCGCTGGGCGGCCAAGGATCCCGTTGTAAGGCAAGGGGATCTTGGCAACGTCGAACACAATCCTTTCTGTCTTGTAGTTCAAATCACTCCCAAAAGTCACGGGCAACGTGACCTTTCCCTTTGGTTGACTTCTTCCCGGGTTGACCCCCTGAAACGTGCCCGTCTCTTCGAGGTCTTCATTAGGAATCTGCAATTTCTCGATCACGGCTGGCGAGATTAAGTTCAGACCGGCCCCGCCATCGACTAGCATCTTTGTCACCTTGAGGTTGCGTATTGTTGGTGAAACCAACAATGGAAAGCACCCGACTGCAGTAGTGCGATCAGGGTGATCCTCAGTGTCAAAAATGATAGGTGTGCTGGACCACTTCAGCGGCCCTCGGGCATCAAACGACGGTTCCGCCGATGTAATCTCGCGCGCCCACTGTTTAAGCTGGCGGTGAGAGGTATGCAGCAAGGTGCCGCCATCGACGCACATGGCCTCTGTAGCTTTCCGGAATTCTTGGTCACCAGACTCATCGTCCTGTTCGTGATCATCGTCTTCTGGCTTTTTGTCACGGCCCCGGGCGGGCCTCTCCTGCTGTTTATCTTTGCCGCGACGGCCCGCCTGGCCGTCATGCTTCTTGACGGACCCCTCAGCACCGTCCTGGCCTTTCTCCTTGTCCCGCCTCTCATATTCAGCCCTCTGCTTTCAGCAAGGAGCTCAACCTATCGGCAGTTCTGGAGATCATGGCCTTTGGTGCGATGGATCTTGCAGTATGGCTTGTCGGAGTTTCCTGGCTTCTTGGCAGCCGCCAAGGCCCGGCAGGCGACACATCCGGCAATTTCCTTGTCGGGGTCATCTGCCTTGGTTTTCTTGGCGGAGCCGGCGTCGTCAGATCCCTCGACGGCAAGCATAGCTTTACCTTTGCGCTTCCTGTTGCGGCGCCGACCTTTCTTCACTGGGGCGGCAATATCCTCATCTGAGAAGTCGGTTTCCACGCCGGCATCTTCGCTGGGGTACTTCCTTCCCTCTTCAGCTCGGGCACATCTGCCAGCAAGAACATAGAGTTCTGCCACATCTTTCGCCTTGTTCATTGCCAGTTCTTCGTGCATCTTGTGGTTACGCACGTTCTGATGGAACACGCTGGTGATGGCGGCAGGGTGAACATCAGGGATATTGTACTGTACCTGGCTGAACCTCTGTATATACTTGCGCAGACTCTCGCCTCCCTTCTGGGGAATGACATGCAGGTCGCTTGCTTGGCCATGGGCTTGGTGACCTCCAGTAAAGGCTCCCACAAACTCATGGCACAAATCCGACCAGGAGGAAATAGAGTCCACCGGCAAGTGCATCAACCACGACATGGCGTTGGGTTTAAGAGCCAATGGAAAGTAATTCGCAAGCACCTTATCATCACGGGCTCCGGTGGCTTGCATCGCGATGGTGTAGATGCTGAGGAACTCAGACGGGTGAGTTTTGCCGTTGTACTTTTCGCCAACGTCAGGTTTGAAGGTGCGGTGAGTGGGCCACTGGAACTACCACAGCTCACGAGTAAAAGCCGGACAACCTACCTCGTAAGGTAGGCCTCTAGGGCTCTCCGGGGCCGGGTGGTTCACAGTAGGCCCTGCTCGCCTGTCTGACTGGTGGCGCTCTCCGCGCCGGCGCTCGATAGTGGTTCGAGCCTCTTCATGGGCTCGTTCCCGAAGAACTTGGTGCTGGTCATAGTGGGTCCGCGGGTCAGACGATGCTATGGAGATGTCGTCGCCCACGATGTCGCGACGAGCCGGCGTCCGCGGTACCGGATGGGGAAGAGGTGAATGCACCATGGTCGCGGCGCCGCCGGCTTTTCTGCCACTGGTCCGCGGGACTCCATTAGAGCATCGACCCGGGGGCCTCACCGGACTTCGTTCGTCTTTGTTGGCCACCGCAACAAGGCTTCGGATAGTGGCTCTCCATTCGTTGAGTTTCCCTGTAGTGGGAGGAAAATCGAGGAGCAACTGCGCGCGCGCCAGGGCCTCTGCTGGCGTCGGTGGCAGCGAAACCTGCACGGATCGCGACACGCTTCGACTTCTGACCATGTCAGAAGGAGCTCTATCACGACCACGCGGTCGCATGCCATTTTCACCAGCGCCTTGGCGAGTGGGCAGGTCTTCTACGTCTCAGGAGTGGCGCTCGGGGCTCTTCCCGCGGCGACGCCCGGGATCTTCGGCATGACTATGCTGTTTGCCACGCGCTGCCTGGGAGGAGCGCGCTGTTGGAGCCAGCGTGGGAGTCATGGAGGCCCTTGCGTCGCCTTCGGGCGGGGTGGCGATGACCCTGGAAGGCCCCGCTCCACCCGTGAAGGGCTTGGCTCCGCCTTTGGATTTGGCGACGTGTGGCCCGTTACCAGGTGCACAAACATTGCCGCCTCCCAAACTCCGGCTGCTGGGATGGTGTTGGTGTTCGCGAGCAGCGCCCCGGGTCCTTTCTGCGACCGGTCCGCTGCTCGCCCGCGTCAGGACGGGCTGTGCGGCTTCCGACTGGCCAACCGCCACCGTCGTCTTCTTCTTGGGTGCCATGATGATGAAGAAGCGTCGAACTATCTGCTAAAGCCGATTCTCACAACTGCGCCCCCTGCCTGGCGCGCCAGAGATGTCGTTGGGAACAACACCTATGGGATCACAAGAATCCCTACTACGGTTAGCAGGGCGCGAGGTCGTGAGAAGAGCAGATCTAACAGGTAGCACACGGTTCGTTTATCCAGGTTCGGGCCGCGAGGATGCGTAAAACCCTACTCCTGCTTTGGTGGATTGTATATCTGTGTTCTTGAGCTAGCTATGGGGCGTGAGGAGCTCCAAAAAGCCGAATCCTTCCTCTGGTCGCCTCGAGCCTCCTTTTATAGAAAAAGGGGTTGCCATAGTGGCACACAGGAGGTGGAAAGGGTACAGTGATGCGAGGTTATCCCTCGCATTACATGACAAGGCACATTTAACGCATCTTGCTTAGGTGTCCTTACTTTATCGGGGACGGGGGAGAAACCTGTCTCGTCCGTCGCTGCTCCTTCTTGTGTCGACACGCGCCCTGGCCAGCGACGCCTGCGATGCCACGTAGGTAGGCAGGCAGCTGAGGTGGCGCAGTGGTGGGTCTTCACGAAGATCTGCATGCCGCCACGCAGGTGCCTGCCCAGCTGGTTGGGTCGGCAGCTGCATGCGAATGGCAGTGGAGGTTTAGTCGGCGTGGGCCTGATGGTGGCCCTGTGGGTGTCCTCGGTAAGGGCCTTGCCGGGGCCCCGGCAAGGGTCTTGCCGGGGCGCCTGCTGTCATCCCCGGCAAGGCGCTTGCCGGGGGCCTTGTGGTCTTCCTCGGCTGGGATCCCGCCAAGGGTTGTCGTCTCCTTAGTGCGTATCTGATCTTGAATGTCTTCACAAAGATCTGCATGCCGCCACGGGGATGTCTCCCGAATCCTTGCCCTTTGGGGGCAATGGACTCAAGGGTGATTTGCTCCGTAGGCGCGGGACGAGTCGCCGCGGCAAGGGTCTTGTCGGGGCTGCTAGAACTGTCTCCCGGCAAGGATCTTGCCGGGGGAGTCCGCTTCGTCCCCTTTGCTCTTCGTGGTCTTGGCCTTGGCGTTGTAGTTCTCTTGAGCTTCGGTCTTACCCTGGCTCACCCCCCTTGCCTTGCTTGGTGTGGTGGAGCCCGTGGCTCAGACTGCCCGTGCACAGTTATAGGGGTACAAAAAGTGTACCCCTATTTTTGTACATCGACAGTACTAGGCATGAACAAACGGGCTCAATTCTCTGCTCATCATGGTGTAGTAGTAGTAGTACTAGGCAATGCAGTTGACGGGTGACCTTGACGAGCGGCGATCGAGGGAATTGAACCGTGCTCGACACGGTAGGTTACGTTGTCTAGTTACTAAAGCATCCCTCAGTTGTTCATCGATAGTCATTATGGACCAGGGACATGAGGGGAATTTCCTAGGGCTGGAATTCTGGCCGCCAGATATTTCAACTTGACGCTGAGGCTCGACTGGTTGAGGTTGCCTAATGTGCGTACCACGCACGCCACCGAAGGAGACGAGCCCGGTTTTTTTAGGATCAACACGAGCCAAGGTCTGGCTGGTACGCCGTTGGGTCCTACCATTCGAGAATATGAAAGGAACCTTTTAAATTGCCGAACGAATCTATGTGTATTACAATACCTGTATTTTCCTTGCAAATACTAATCTCAACGTGGTAATTGATTTATGACGAGTTGTTGAATTAGAGTGAGTTTGTGATATAGCGATCTCAACGTGGATTTCACATTTCATGGTATCCCTAGTAAGTTTTCCAATGCAAATTCAAATTTAAAAGATGAACAATATGGAGGTGAGAAAACTTTGTATGTATCAAGCATATGACCACACACACACACACACACACACACACACACACACACTGAGACACACACGCACGAACACAACAACAATCCAATAAGTATAGTGCATCTATTTTTCCAAACCATGCATGTATGACATGAATTCAAAAATACTCGTTCTATTCCTAAATATTAGTCTTTTAGAGAGTTCAACAAGTGACTACATACAGAGCAAAATAAGTGAATCTAGACTCTAAAATATGTCTATATACATCCGTATGTGCCAGTCCATTTGAAGCCTCTAAAAAGACTAATATTTAGGAACGAAGGGAGTAAAATGTAAGACATCCATGGTCCTCAGTTTAATATTTAAAATGAACATGAAACTGGAACATGAATATTAAGTCTAGTACTATAGTACATGCAAATGTTGTGTTTAGGTGGAGCTATGATTGTCGGGGGTCAGCCCCTCGACCTTAGATAAAATTGTGGAACTCTGTTTAGGGTTGTTTAGATTATATTTGTCCCCACCCTCCCAACCACCGATTGGTTGTGCACCCCCACCCCTCCTCCCCGGGAGAATATCATGTGCCCCCATACCTTAGATGCTATATGCCGATACGAGTTGCTTGGAGCTTGTAGATCTGAGATATAGTAGCTCACATGATGTGTCTTAATATTTTTGTAGGAAACCTTGATGAGTTTGAGAATTGCACACAATTTGTACAAAAACTACTTAGATGCCCTTTGATCCCATATCCAACGACCTCGAAGCTCGTATCACTATAGCATCTAAGATGAAGGAGGACATCACATTCTCCTGTATGTAAGAATATCATGTGCTACCACACCTTAGATGCTTTGGTGATACAAGCTCTTCGAAGGCGTTGGATTTGTGACCCAACACCTCCTCGGTGGTTCGAATGGTTTTTTGCAGAGAAGCCCCAAAAGAGTTCGGCCACTACTTACAAGCACAAAGACCGCTCAGATGCCATTGGATCTCAGATCAAACGACCTCCAAGCTCATATCACCGTAGCATCCAAGCTGTGATAGCACCTAATGTTTTCTCGCACGGGAGAGTATGAGGTGCTCCCGCACCGTAGATTCTATGGTGATACGAGTTCATTGAGATCTAATGGCCCACAGTAGGAGGTTTGAATATTTTTGCAATATATGGCTGATAGAGTTTAGGAAATGCGCAGAAAGTACAAGTACTACGCATGTGCCATCTGATCACAGATCATACGACCTAGATCCTCATATCCCCGTAGCGGGTAATTAAGCTACGAGGAGCACCTAATATGAGCACCAGGAGCCGTTGAATCAAAGATGCAGCGGCACACACGAGGCCTGAATGTTTTATTTGCAAAAAAACCTTTGGAGAGTGTGGAAATTGCGCATAATTGCAAAGACTACTCCCAAGCCATTGGATCTCACTTCCAACGGTGTAAAAACTTGTATCACCATAGTATCTAAGCTGCGGGGTGGATGTGATATTCTATGTCGCTGTCATTTTTGTTCGTAAACTTGCAAAATACGTGTAACGCGTGCCGTTACTTGTCTAACCGCACAAAGTGTTTGTTCAAAAAAAACATCCTACACTGAAATATCGGAACAACACACGGGGGTCCCACTTGTTATTAATCAAATTTGGACCTAAAACTAACAAATCTAAAAGACAAGATTCGAACTGGCAACCTGGACTACAAAGCGTAAGTCTATAGCCTAAAAAAATGAACGGTTGTTGGCTTTGTCCCATAACTTGATTTTATACAGTACTTACGTTGAGTAGAGTAGAGGGAGTGCCTCATCAGCACGTGCATGACCGTTGTCTCACTTACTGGTGGGTCCCAGGTCTGCGATCTCAATCTCTCTTCTCTCCATCGTCTAACCTTTGCACGGGCACACACGAAGAGCAGCGCTAGCTTGCCGTGGTGTTATTACAACTAAAAAAAAGCTTGAAAATAGAAGAATCGCCTAGAACAAGAGACGTTGTGGCTGGTCGAGACGGAGCTAACCACATCTATCCTCCGTGCCATGTTTGCATGATGAAGCTGTGTGGCTAGTGGAGTGTTTCCGACCGACTGGCTGGTTCCCGAGGTCGAACCATAGGTAGTACGTCTGATACAGTATATTTTTACACGCACATTTTTCCTCCGTGCCGAGACGTGGCACACCCTACCGCGCGGTTTCAGGGTCCTCCCGGGTGGTGCACGCATATATTCTTCCTGACGTGGGACGCCCTATCGCGTGTTTTCTGGGTCCTCCTCGGTCGTAGCACCGAAGCAAGTAAATGAGTCATCAAATCACGAAATACCACCTTTCCCACCGAGTACATCAGTGAAGCACGATGGCTAGCTAGTTGGGCTAGTTCGACCGATTAGCTAGGCCGCCGCCACATTTGTTTTTTCACCCCTTTTTTATCTACTTGCCGGCAGGTAAATTTAAATATCCACTGCGGCGTTGCTCTGGTGTTTGGGTGCGGCAGGATTTTTAATTTTTTGATTGACGGGAGCAGGCACGACAGGATTTTTAATTTTTTGAATAACGGGAGCAGGCGCGACAACAATTAGTCATGATGACTCCGCCTGTAAAAACCCATTGCTCCCTGATGTGAGAAGTCGTCGACTGGTGTTTTACCGTGGTGAAAACCAAAAGATTCCCCGCTCCCTCCGCCTTCCCGTAGATTGCATTGCCTTTCAGCTGTTTCGCCCCCTTTGCTTCCTCTCACCATTGCTTCTACCTGGTGCCATGGCGGCATAGCAGACCACTGAGTCCGAGGTGAGGCGCCTGGCACTGGCTCCCGTCGACTGGGAGCGGGCTCTGCGGGCGGTTGCACCCTGCATCACCAACGTCATGCGCCTCGAGAAGCAGAGGGACTTTGGTGGTGTTTAGGCGCCCTATGCATGGGCATGTCCATGTCTCGGCGCAACATGACCATTGGATCAAACTCAGATGGTGCAGATCAGTCACTGTAGCACAAAGCGTGTGGGTGTGTTTGGTTGCATTCTCATCTCAATATAGTTGTTTCCTCTTCGTGTATTTTTGTCAACCTACTAGTGTGGACTCATGCACCCTTCATGCACTCGGCCAAACACCCAAAAGTGGGTCGAGAAGGGAACTTTTGCTCCCATCCCGTGCACCCTTCATACACCCTGCCTAACACTATTCGTGCTTCATATGGTTCATGTTTCATGGAGTACCGTAGCACCGTACTCTCCGTGCGTTGTGGACCTAGTTCTGTTAACATTGATCTCACCATTCATTTGTTATCGTCATATCTTACTACACTAGCAACAAGATTGTGTAGTACTGACGTATGAACCACTGCACATGCCTAGTAGTAGGAGCACTGTGTATGTTCAAGTGGCTGCCATGTTTCACACTCCTCCGTCATAAGAGCGGAAACGCTTGTTGTAATCATTTTTCTCTTCAAAAAAATAGTGGACACGCTCTACCGTGTGGATCCTCCTCCAGCCATGCACTAAATTACTCACTTTCGCCGACGTGTGGGACAACCAGCACCTGGGTCCACTAGCCATGCACTAAATTACTCCATAGTAGAGTGACGGTAGACTACCCCGATCGAATTGCCGCAGTAATGCCTAATGAGCCGTCAAATCACAAAACCCCCTCCTTTCCAGCAGTAAGTTGGACGAACGAAGCAACCATCATTTCACTCTTCTCTCTCAGCTTCCTCTCTTGAAGAAAACCCCCCACTCGCTTCGCTTCTCCCTCATCTCGTTCCTCCTTTCACTCTTCTCTCTCAGCTTCCTCTCTTGGATGGACGCCGGAGCACCGGCCGACATGATGTCTATGGCTCTGGCCAAAACCGTCGAGGCTCATGGTACGAAGAAGCGCAAGCACCCCGCCGAGACTACCGCAGACAAGCTCAAAGCCATCGCCCCGTCCAAGCCCCCCTCTCCGGGATCCCTCATTAAGCAAGTCCAGGTAATGTCTCTTGTTAACGATCTTTTTCTCGATCTTGATCGTGTTTTTTCATCTAACACGTAGTACTAGTACTGGTAGTACAACTTTCTGGGTGATCTTGCATGTGATTTTAGTGTGCCAAATGACGGTTCTAAATTCCTCTTTTGACCAGAACATGCGAGAGGTTAACACTGATTTCTTATAGATTACTTTCAACTACTCCCTCTGTCCCAAATTTCTTGTCTTAGATTTGTCTAGATACGGATGTATCTAATACTAAAATGTGACTTGATACATCCGTATCTAGACAAATCTAACACAAGAATTTTGGGACGGAGGGAGTACTTTATGAACATCAATGCTACCTTTTAAGAGGGTATATTTGCCTCAGTAACTTGTGTTATGGATATTGCATGTAATCCCTCTGCTCTCATGCCTTTGAAGACATGTTCTACTGTCTTTGTTCACTCATTTCTATGCGTATATGTAGTCATATATGGAGTATAATATCGAAAATCATCTTATATTTCTGAACGGAGGTAGTAATAAAATATGGTTTCTGTTTGAATTAGAACTAGGTCCGCGGTGGAGATGAAGTTCTCAAAGTCATGCCGTGTGAACTTGAACACCTGTTGATGAGTTCTACTGCTAAACTATCCAGCTGCTGTGTCCTTGTCGCCACGTGTCCTGAACTAGTGTTTTCCTATAGCATTGTTGTCAGGCGTGTTCTCGAGGCTGTACTTGACCACAACAATTTCCTGGTTGTGCCTTTGATTACGAAGGGTGTGGTTCTTGTAAAGCTTCCCAACAAATCTGATGCGGCCTGTCTTCATCATCATGTTTATGAGTGGAAAGACCACTCTGTTAGGTTCTCCAAGGTTGACAAGATGGTGATGGTGCATGTAGACATCTCACACAAAGTCCATGGCCTAGTCAGTTATGTGGGGTTCATCCTGTAGGTTGGTGGCAAGAAATAGTCTGCAGAGTTTAGTTAGTGCAACTTTGCTTGTCTGTAGTAAGTACTATTGTTCAGTACTTGATTTGTGTTTGTGAACCCTATATTGTTTATTAGTACTGCCGCTTTTGGTGTGTGGTCAATCCTGAGAATGGTCTATGTTAATGTCTGTCCACTCAATTCAGTCTATATATTTTGAAGTATCCAGATCATATTTTTTGTGAGGACGGTTTATCAATTATGGTTACACTCCAATATCTGTATGCATTGCAGGGTTTATCGCACCCACCAGGTTATCCAGTCCCATGGATGTTCGGTCCATACGATTTGTCACGACCTTTGGACTGTCCTGCTTGTGGGAGTAGGCGGGGCCCCTGCATGCCACACGTAGTTGGACGATCAATCTTCTGTTTAGTGCTTCAACATAGTGATTTCCTGGTAAGGATGCACTCGTGTCACATCAAGTAAATCTTATTGATTTACTATCTAAATCTTACTGATTTAATGTCATGTTTTCTTTCTTTTCCTGCGATTTTATGATGCAGGTTTTTCCATGTGACATTCATCACAGAATAAACCGGTTGGTTTGCTCTACGATGGCTATTTTTGCAGGTTTCACTTCTTATGTCGTGTCAGTAACGAAGGCACTGTCCATCACTTATATTATTGGAAAAAATTGGATCAGTCTGTTGTCTGAGTACAAGCTGAATCCCTATGATGAACTGCAGTTTGGTTTAACAAAAATGCCAAAATTAGTCCTTCTCGCGTTTAAAAGAAATGAAGAAAAAAACTGGATCACTGTCACGGATCCTAGTCAAGTTAGAAAGCTAATCATAGCAGACCAGACACGATCGCCGCTGTCTCGCATAGATCGAGCACCGGCAGTTGCTCTAGCACTGACAGCGGCAGCAGCTCAGTCTGATCCAACTGAGGATTGGGCACCGACCGCATTAGCAGATCAGTCTGATCTACCAGAGGATCGGGCATCGACACCGGCACCTGCTCCCACACCGGCACCAGCTCTACAAGGAGCACCATCTCCGACAGCAGCAGTGGCTTCGGCACCTGCACCAACACTTGCACTTGCATCTACTCCGGCCCGTGCAGTTGCACCGGCAATAGACTGGGCTGCAGTTTGCACTTCATATACCAAAGTCCTTACAAAAACCGACATGTCCACCTTCTTGGTAAGCATTGGCCGCCCAAGTGCTTCGTTCTTTTTTCTTTCCATGTTGTTTCACATTATTCACTATGTTGATCTAACTGTTTGGGTATGTCTTCTTGTTTGCAAACAGAGAATTCCTAGAGCAAAGAGGGAGTCGTTCAACAATCTGGGCGACCGCGGCCAAGTTTCTCTTACCATGCGCAGCCTTGGTGTGAATGAACCTGCTCAGTATACCGTAAGTACAAAGGATGGTCGCATGATGATTGATGCTAAAGGATGGTCAAGGTTCAAATCTAAATCATATGTTGCGGTAGGGGATGATGTCAAAATCGAACTTTCTCGGCAAGGAGAGCTGGTCCAAATCAACTTTGAAATTCTTCAGTAGCAGCACGCAACTGCCAAACTGATCTATCCTCCGAGAGATTTTGATGTAATAATCTGGCATGGTGAAACAATTGTCCTGTGTGTATAAGTAGTACAACAATATTATTCATCACATGGTATATCGTTGATAGAATTGCAACTCTGATTGCTGGTTAGGAACTGTCGTTCGATTTCATTACAACAACTGTCGTGCTTTATTCAATTTTGTGTATTCGCCTTGCGACAACATCTAAACCCAATGTCGTACCGATCGCTTGCAATATGAAAAGCGCTGAGGTAGAACACATGGGCCCCCAAACATGAAGGGTCGGCCTGCGACCCAAAGTCCAGAACCGTGAGCCTATCTGAGTATTATATTCATCTCAAAAAAAATCTGAGTATAATATTCTTAGCTGAACCCCCATAATGCCCGTGCGTTGCAGAGGGAGTATATTTCTCGGCAAGGTGAGCCTGTGATATAAAAGATTTGTATATTTCTTTACAGAGGGAGTATCTCTCTGTCAAAAAATATATTTATGTGTAACTAGTTACTCCTGTCTTTCTACTTCCTTTCGCTGATATGTGGGGCAACCGACAACGGGGTCCACGTGCCATATGCACAAATTAGAGTGCACAACTTCACGTAGACACACCCAGGTCATAGCGCCGCAGTAATGCCCAATCAGCCGTCAAATCACAGCCCCGCCTTTCCAGCTTTAGCAGTAAGCTGGACGGACGAAGCGACAATATTTCATTGGGCCTGAATCCCCTTCTCCCTCATCTGCTTGTTCAGAGAAAACCCCCTCTTGGCGATTGCATAGGGTTTTCTCATGGAGAACCAAGTACGAATTCTTCATCCATCCCTGATAAATCCAAGTCCCTTGGTCGCAGGTAATGCTAGGATGGCAGTGTAACACCCACGATGCAGCTATATCTCCCACGTGTCGGAGCATGACTTAGAGGCATAACCGCATTGTAGGCAATGTCGCAAGAGGGGTAATCCTTACACATCCCATGTACTAAATAATAAAGAGATACATAGTTGGCTTACAATCGCCACTTCACACAATAGCATAAATATAGCATTACAATCATCCAGATACAATCAAGGTCCGACTACGGAACTAAAATAAAGACAACCCCAAATGCATAATGTCCCCGATCACCCCAACTGGGTTGCACTACTGATTGTCTAGAAAGGAAACGTAGTATCGTCCCGAGTCCTCATCGAACTCCCACTTGAGCTCAGTCGCATCTCCTGGAATGGTATCATCGGTCCCTGCACCTTGTTTTTGGAAGTAAATTTGTGAGTCACGGGGACTCAACAATCTCACACCCTCGCGATCAAGACTATTTAAGCTTATGGGTAGGTAAAAGGTATGAGGCAGAGCTGCAGCAAGCACTAGCATATATGGTGGCTAACATACGCAAAAGAGAGCGAGAAGATAAAGCAAAGCACATTCGAGAATCTATGATCAAGAAGTGATCCAAGACTACTTACTTTAAAGCATAACACGAGACCGTGTTCTCTTCCCGGACTCTGCCGAAAAGAGACCATCACGGCTACACACGCTATTGATCCATTATAATTAAGTTAAGTTTCAGGTTTTCTACAATCGGACATTAACAAATTCCCATCTGCCCATAACCGCGGGCATGGCTTTCGAAAGTTCAAAACCTTGCAGGGGTGTCCCAACTTAGCCCATCACAAGCTCTCATGGTCAACGAAGGATATTCCTTCTCCCAAGATGACCCGATCAGACTCGGAATCCCGGTTACAAGACATCTCGACAATGGTAAAACTAAACCAACAAAGCCACCCGAATGTGCCGACAAATCCTGATAGGAGCTGCATATATCTCGTTCTCAGGGCACACCAGATTGTCCACACTTCCGGTAGGCCAGCCCAGAGTTGCCCCTGGTGGCCAGCGGCGGCTGACAAGTTGGACCAATACTCAGAGGAGCACTGGCCCGGGGGGGGGGGGTTAAAATAAAGATGACCCTTGAGTCCGCGGAACCCAAGGGAAAAACGCTAGGTGGCAAATGGTAAAACCAATGTTGGGCCTTGCTGGAGGAGTTTTATTCAAGGCGAACTGTCAAGGGGTTCCCATTATAACCCAACCGTGTAAGGAACGCAAAATCAAGGAACATAACACCGGTATGACGGAAACTAGGGCGGCAAGAGTGGAACAAAACACCAGGCATAAGGCCGAGCCTTCCACCCTTTACCAAGTATATAGGTGCATTAAAGTAGACAAGATATAGTAGTGATATCCCAACAATAAACATGTTCCAACAAGGAACAAACTCCAATCTTCACCTGCAACTAGCAACACTATAAGAGGGGCTGAGCAAGGCGGTGACATAGCCAAACAACGGTTTGCTAGGACAAGGTGGGTTAGAGGTTTGACATGGCAATATGGGAGGCATGATAAAGCATGTGGTAGGTATCGTAGCATAGGCATAGCAATAGAGCAAGCAACTAGCAAGCAAAGATAGAAGTGATTTCGAGGGTATGGTCATCTTGCCTACAAAGTTCTCCGAGTTGACATAAGCTTGAACCTCGTAAGTGTTCTCAACGGGTTCCTTGATCACGTACTCGTCTCCCGTCTATACCCAAAGGAAGAACACAAGCAAAGGGAACCACAATCAACCAAGGTGCAATGCGCAAGCAACAAGATGCAAAACATGGCATGATATGCAGGATGTGATATGCAATGCATATGCGTGCTTCGGAAAGGAAAGACTGAACCAGGCCTCAACTTGGAAAACCAAGAGTTCCGCTGGAAAGATGAGTTGATTTTGGTCGAAATCGATATAAAGATCACCGGAATCGAATGCACGGTTGGCAAATGGCAAGCAAAACAAGGATGGCACCAAACTGCGATTAACAGCACGATGTCATCTAAACGCATCAAGAAAAATAAGCTACTGCACTCTAACATAGCAACAAAGCACATGGCAGTGATCCACTCAAGATGCTTGACAAAATATGAACACTGAGCTACGGCTAAATCACAAAATAGCAGGTTCAAACAAGCATGGCAAAAGTGCAAAAGATATCAGGTTCACAGACTTTGTGAAATAACCATCATGTCAGGATTTAACATCAGGAAGCAATGTTTAGAGCAAGATAACAACATGCTACAGGAACATATCATGGCAAAGCAAGGCATGGAATGAAACTACTCAAAGCATATAACAAAAGTCCCTTACTGACCATAAGCCAAAAGGGATCAGAGAATACAATGACAACCTTGTAAACATAGCAAGTTTCGTTAACAGATTCAAACTTAGCAGAAAACTGGAACATGGCAAAACAGAGTTACATAGGCATGTTTGCAAGCTCGATGCACTCACCACAAGGCATTGCATGACAAACTAAGCATACACCCAGCAAGAAGACATGTTCAATAAGCTAACCATGGCAAGAACAACCTCATAGCATGCACGGATAAACTATAACAACCTCGGCAAAATTGATTAACATGTAAACAATCTGCCAGGAACATTTTATAGCAAAAGTAGAGCAAGATTGAGTCATGCTAGGGTACTACATAATTGCAAACAAAGACATGGATGGATAGAGCATAACAATATCTCAAAATCATCCTTACTGAACATGCTCAAAAGAGGCATGGATCACTCTGTAGCAACATGAATACATGGCATAAAAATATCATCAGGGAAATGACTTAGAAGAATTCTAAGTCCCTGAATTCAGCAACATCACAAGAGCTACTTTGCATGCTTGTGCTAGTCACCACAATGATCACAAAAATACATGGCATACACCCCTGTAAAGATGGCATGGCATATAACAAAACACATGTAGGGCTCAAGTTCATAGGAGGCACACATTGAACATGGCAAAAATGACAAATGTCCATAATCTGTTAAGAATCTGAAACTAACATTACATATCACTCTTGGAACAACATTTATGGCATCAAGATGAACTCAAATGAACATGGTGCAATGGAATGAAATGAAGGCACATCCAGACGAACAATTTGATATGCTACACGCCCAAAACAGAGTCACGGATGCAAAGTTATGATGCGATGAAAAATGCTAAAAATACTGGGGACTTAGGGGAGAAACGAGGTCAACCCTAATATTTCGGATCTGGATCTGAGGCACTCTTCCCGAGGACCACCGGAATCTCGCCGAAACAGTGCGGGGCGGTGGTCGGAGTGGTCGAGGACGGCGGATCCGGTCCTCCCGTGGCCGGATCTGGCCGAAGGGCGGCGAGGCGGTGGTTCCCGGGCTGCAGCGGCGGATGCCGAGGCGGAGGCGGCGGTGGACGGCGGCGAACGGCGGCCAGGCGGCGTGGTGAGGCTCGGGCGGCGGAGTCGAGCTGGGAGCGGGCGGCGC